>NW_024081136.1:1283490-1451646 GCF_003009895.1 Hyaena hyaena
CATAGCAGCACTCTCCACAATAGCTAAAACATGGAAAGAGCCTAAGTGTCCATCAACAGATGAATGGATCAAGAAGATGTGGTTTATCTATACCATGGAATACTACATGGCAATGAGAAACAATGAAATCTGGCCATGTGTAGCAACAGGGATGGACCTTGAGGGTGTTATGCTGAGCGAAATAAGTCAGGCAGAGAAGGACAAATATCATATGTTTGCACGTATAGGAGGATTAGGAGGAACTTGAAGGAGGACCAAGGGGGAGAAGAAGGGTGGAAATGGTGGGGGAAAGGGAGAGAGGCAAACCATGAGAGACTCTTGAATGCTGACAAAAACTGAGGACCGATGGATGTGGGGGGGAGAGGGGGATGGGCATGGAGGAGAACACTTGTGGGGATGAGCACTGAGTGTTAATTGGAAACTAATTTGACAATAAACTATTTGTAAAAAAAAAAAAAAAAAAAAAGAATGCTTTTAAGACCATAAGGACATTTCATGGCTCTTTATGTTTTTAAATTTGCCAATGTTTAAGACATACATTCCATTCCTGTTCTGGGATCAGCCCCAAAGAACAACAGTTGTTCTATTATTTCATGTTATGATTTCCCATGAGTTACCTGTTATCACATAACCCCCTATTTTCTTTTCTATTCCAACAAGTGGGATACTGTCAAAATACTTAACAACAAGCTCTCCCATGGAGTGAGATCTTGTATTCATTAGATGGTAGGTGAAGTTAGAGTGCTGGGAATCCATGTGCAAAAGACAGACCAGAGATTACTCCAAAGAGTTTATGTTATTGTTAGGGGGAGACAAGCAATAATTAAACAACAGGACAACGACAACAAAAATAGTTTCTCGTGATACAACTGGCCAAGCATGAAATTAATGAAGTTGTGAAATCAGATTGTAAAAGTGGTTCATGTCCAAAAGAATGGCTCTTTAATCTGTTCTCTCAGTACTAAAGGTCTTATTTAATAAAAACTCAAGTCTGTATAGTTACAGAAAACAACTCATTTTTACTTGCTTTGTGAAGTTTGATGCCATTTTAAGAAATTTCAGAAACCAAATGAAATGGTGGAATTTAGTGGTCTACACAAAGTAAACAGGTACATTCTTCCTCCTCCCATCCTCTAAGCAGTGCCAAAGAGAAGAGCCATTGTCATAGGCATCCAATCATTGACCTTTAATTTAGAAAGGAAATGAAAAGTGTCAGGTGGGGAGAAAGAAATGTCTTTTATGGTTTGAGGGTGTCTCAGGATATTTTGTTTGTCTTTTTATAGAATTATGTATAAAAATCTTTGCAAAAAATATTGATTATGCCATGGACAAAGCTTGCATTAATCACAAAACCATAATTTATTATTGAGCAGCATTTAGCAATTATGTTAAAATAAGTGCCAGTTAGCTTCCACATAATATCATCTCAAAATTGATCATATTCTATAGTTTTTGGTCTAACAGTTGTATATAAATAGTGAAATAGTTGCTTATGTAAACAATGAGCATTCATAAAGGTATTATAAATCACAGTGATGGGTTATGGTTGTATTCTGTATTTCACAAATATTTTCCATCATGGCTTAAAGAAGGGTGTGAAAATATTTCTTAGTTAGATAGCTACATTTTGTACAGCTTTCCTTAGACTTCAAGACCTAATTCAGGCAACTAGCTTGGGAATGTAAGCGCATGTATTCTTATTTTCATTACCACATTATTCATTTATATAGCATCTCTCTTCCTTAAGGATCTCAAGGTGATTTACAAACATTAATTGCCAAATACTTGTAGTGTTCCTTTGAGATATATAAACCTGAAGTTGAACTAATTAAAAATTATAATCAAATCTCCCTCTTACACATACCTTATTTACTTGCTTATAGAATAACCCTTTCTAGGCTGTGTAAGTATAATTGTTCAAAAGTGAGTACAGTAGCAGCAAGCTGATGAGACCAGAATGGCCACAGAGCTCATGAGAATCTGGCCCTTCTCTTTGAAGTGATTTGTCTATGTGAGAAACCAAAGCACAGAAGGATAGGAAGCTAAGTCCATGAAAAATTTGACTTTTACTGAGATAAATTACCAAAAAAAATGAGATAATATAAAGCTAAATCAATGAAAGGTTAGATTATACCAACAAAATTCTAACTCCAACCTTGCACTTTTGGAATGGAAGGGGAAAATTCCATCTCAGTCATAATTAAAAGTCCTTTTCCATTCTAGTATTGCATTAGAATCTCAAAGACCCATGTGATATTTGAAGAAAGGATTTCTAATATTCAGTGTCTCTGTGACCCCTGATATCCTCATGGATGCTGGCTCCTTGTGGATAGTGACTCTCTGCTTCTATGTCATATGCCTAGCACAGTGTTTCCTTGACCACTCTATGAAGCCAGCGCCTCTGAGTTCTGGCCACCCCACTGGGGTACTGCTGTAGAAACAGCAACAAAACAAACAATTGATTTTTGGAAAAAATGATAAATATGATGAACTCCCAATGACATATGATCAGGATTAAAAAAAAAAAAAAAAAAAGCAAACCAAACAATCAGTCTGAAGAACAAAAAGGGGACATCACTATAAATTAGACATTAAAAAGAGTATCATCATATACACCAGTCTGTTGATTAGTAAAATATTAGATGAAATAAGTCAACTCCTAGAAAACATAATTCATAAAACTGAAAAATAAAAGTCTATATATTCCTTTAACTATTAAAGAATATCTCATTAATTTCAGGTACATGGGGTAAGTGAAGTAGCCAGTGCTATAACGGACTATGTCACTCTTTGCTCCTGGCTTTATTTTTCCCTGCTATAAATTAAGGAGTTGGACTGCCTTCTCATTCCACAAAGGACACTCTAGACAAACAAGATTTCACCAGCAAATTATTTCAAACACATAAGGAAGGAATAACACTAATATTACATATAGTCTTCCAGAGAACAGAAAAAGTGAGTCACTCTCTAAGGTTTTATGGGGCCACCATAACCTTGATACCAAACTACAAAAAGAATAGTGTGAGAACAGAAAAAAACATAAGCCAAGCTTATTTATGAACATAGATGAAAAAATTATAAACAAAATAGTGAAACTTACAGTAATACATGCAATACATCATGGCAAAGTGGCATTTACTTCAGAAATGGGTGTTGATTTAACATCGGAAAAGTACTGTACTGTGTCCTTTTAACAGATTAAAGAAGAGTCATATGATCACCCCCATAAAAGTATAATTCAATTTAATATTGATCCACCATCAATACTTTTACCACTTGAATTTAGTACTTTTAAAAGCTAGAAACCGGGGCGCCTGGGTGGCTTAGTCGGTTAAGCGTCTGACTTTCGCTTAGGTCATGATCTCGCGGTTCGTGGGTTCGAGCCCCGCATCAGGCTCTGTGCTGACAGCTAGCTCAGAGCCTGGAGCCTGTTTAAGGTTCTGTGTCTCCCTCTCTCTCTGACTCTCCCCTGCTCACGCTGTCTCTCTCTCTCTCTCTCCTAGAAATAAATAAAAATATATTAAAAAAAAAAAGCTAGACACCACACACACACACACACACACCACACACGTACACACACACACCCCAAGAGTGAGAATAGCAGTTGCCTTCAGAAAGATAGAAAGATTAAAAAATTAAAAAAAAAAAAGACATTTGGTCATGTTTTTTCAAAACAATGTCTACATTAATGTAACAGCAGTAAGAATAGCTTCATACAGCTCAACATGCTAAAATGAGTTTAGAAGAAAAGAGCACAGCAACCCAGAAACCTGAATTTCAGGCAAAAGAGATGGAAACAAAAGGTACCACAAAAATCTTACCTGACTGACAGAATTCTAATCAGATGTACATGAATTCTAGGTAGTGTGTATGTATGGCCGGCCCTTTCACCGATAGGCTGCTCTCATGAATTTTTTCAGTTCCATACGCCTGGTAGGAAGCACAATGTGAGAGAGGCCTTCTTAAGTGGTATTATAACTAATTACCTTCCTTGGTAACCCAGAAAAAAACCAGACATGCAACCTGGCTTCACACACTTGGATATAGTTCCTTCCCAAATTACAGCTTTCTCTCTCTGGAGCCATGAGGAAGTTATCTCTGCAAGCCTCAGTTTCCTTCACTATAAAATGGATATAAGTTGTTCCCAACTAGGAGGGTTGTTCTGAGAGCAAAAGTTGACATTGTTGACACATTTTGAATATTTTTTTGGCATCAAGGAGGTTCTCAGTAGGTATTAGCTATTATTATTTTGATCAATACTCACCACAGCATGGACTTACCCATTGGTCCTGAAACAACAATTATATCAGAATATAATCATTATATTGAATTACTTGTTCTTGCGTAGCAGGATGAGTAGAGTATTGATTGACCAATCCACACTGAGCTAAACCAAGCGGAAGCTGGTCCCTTCTTACAGTCTTGCACACCCACAGTCAACATCAAGCCTGAAAGCCCTTCCTGCTGACTTCTCAGCTCATGCCCTCCTCTTTCAAGTGAAGAGCTGTTCAGACAAAGGTTCTCCACCCACCTGTTTCTCTCGCAGGTTCTCACTTCCACAGCCATGCATCCATACAAGAATTGCAAGGCAACATTTACAGACATAAGCTGTTTGTATCAAGAAAAGGAAATCTCCCACACACACTCCAAAAAAAATCTCCAAGCAACAGTTCTGCATCAGCCTTCCAAGATTTGCTTTACCCATTTTCATTCAGAATTTCAGGCTACAAAAGCTGCATTTAAAAAATAGTTTTTCTTAAGGAAAATGGAGAGGTAACTATAAAATGGGTTCTTAAATGATACATTCAGGTTGGGGTTTCCCCCCTAAAACAAAAGGACAGCCTGCTCCAAAGGTGAATTCAAGTGTCAACTGTTTATAAATCAGAAAACGCTTTCAGCTTATAAATGATAATTAAAAAAAAAACTTAAGCACTAAGTTTCAGACAGGACTTTTTGTAGGAGAAAAAGCTCAATAATATTCATCAGAACAGTTCTATGATTCCTTGTTTCAATTACTCCCACCAAAGCATTAAACATGAAAAATAAACCTTGTACTTTGGATGTTGATCTTATTTTGAGCTTCTGTTCTTGGGTTTCTTGCTAATTGTAAATCTCTGAGGGCAGGGACAGGAGTGGTTACCTGGGAAGCCCAGTGTGACAGCCACTGGAAGCAGGATCTGGAAACAAGTCTGTTCTGCCGCACTGATGGCCACGGCACTACTCACGTCAGTGACATCAAGCATTGTGTTGAGGCTTTGGGGAAGAAGAAGCAGTTAAAGATGGATTGTTAGATGAAACCATCATCCTATAGCAAATGGTCAGGTTTGGTGCAAATGGAGAAAAATGGTGGATTTACATTAGCAGTTTTCTCCAGGTGAATTAAGTTAATCACTGAGCAAGCAGCTGTTACCTTTTGTTCTCACTAACCACTTCAGTAAGTTCTAGAGAACTTGGGGCAGAGCGGTCCTATTGACTCCTTGGCCTTAACATGCTTTGCAGAGAACATAAGTCAAGCTAGCGTATGATTATGTGGGTCCTAATTAGAATGCAGTGGTCACGTGCATAAGCCTTTCTCATTATTATTCCCTACATTTCTGAAAGGTGAATTTGTTAACCCCAGTGGGGGAAAAAAAACCCACAGAAAATAAATTTCATTCACCATAGATGGGAAAAAGAATTTGCAAAAACAAAAAGGATTCTCTTGAACTTCCTTGCTTATACATTCTAGACTGACTCCCAGAGTATATTTACTTCCAAACTGTGTTCTCCACTACCCACCCACATCTTTTTGTATCTTACTGTCACAGCATTCTGTATAGATAATTCATGGAACTATAAATACTCTTCCAGGTGCAAGACTTTTAAAAAGTAATTATTCTCATGCCAAGGCAGTTTTGTAATGAAATTGCTGATAAAAATATTCACATGAATATAAATCATATAAATGCTAAAAAAACATATAAATGTATACCATATCTATGTCTATGTAATCCTCTCATGCAATACAGGATAGCTGATATGTATCTTGAAGGCTATATTTGGCTCAGGCTGGAGACAAAATCCAATCAGCAGGGAAGTGTCCCGGAGGTACTGCCAAGCCTCATTTGGCAACAATAGCAATGTGTGACAGCATTTAATGAAATATCATATCTTTTCAATTAAAATTTTATATACTGGAGGTTTACTTAAATTACACCAAATAATTTTCAAATCCAAAGTTTAGTGAGGCAACAGAGAATGAACCGTGTGCTATTTTGGAGCATTCATGTGAACACCGTCATTATTTTTCATCATTAAGAAAACACTTCCCCCAAAATAATAAATATTGAGAGAAATGAGCATCCTATAATACAACATCTATTTTTATTTTAAATGCTTTATCCATTTTTGAAGACTCAAAAGAAAATTAAACTTCATCAAAAGTCCTATTCAGGCTTTCCAAACCAGAATTAATAGCCTGTCATTTTACGTATGCAGTTCTTTCAATTCTGTGATTATGGAACAGTGGTTTTCTGATTTGTTTCTTCCAATGTGGGCAGCTGATTGTATACTGTGGT
This sequence comes from Hyaena hyaena, assembly GCF_003009895.1. NCBI lineage: Eukaryota > Metazoa > Chordata > Mammalia > Carnivora > Hyaenidae > Hyaena > Hyaena hyaena. Next base: position 1,290,048 of record NW_024081136.1, read on the forward strand.
TAGCTGATATCTGTCTGGAAGGAAAGTTAGCAGCAGTGCATTGTGGGATATTGTGGTCTACAATGCTTGCCAGTTGCAAAGTCTGAGAATCAGAAAAGGAGTAAAATACATTCAACACCTCCTTTGTTTAGTCCTAATTACAAAAGCTGCCAGACATATATTTTATAAAAGATTGATTAAACATTTCAAACAATCCCCGTAGATGAAACTGGTAGATGCCAGATTTGTCAGTACGAAACCATTCAGACAAAGAAAAGGCGATTTTAGATGAAAGGAGTGTTTTTTCATTTATTCTTATTATGTGTGTGCATGTATATATATGACAAGCTAATAGCCCTGGGAATTATCAAATTAGTGGATTTTGTGTCTGCTGATTTCTCAATTTCTCAATCTCATAGTTAACTTATTTAACTACCACCTCATTAATAATTCTCAGCAAATAATATCACCATTTAATTGGGTAGGCTTTATATGCTTGGCAAATCTTTCAACATCTATACCTTATTATTTGATATTCATGACACTTTGGGTTAAGCTGAGCAGATGTAATTTTACCAATAAAAAACTTGAAACTCAGAGAAGGTATATGACTTACTCAGGTTTACATGGCTTTTTAAAAAGCTGCAACTAAACAGAATATCCTCATTCCTAGTAGGATGCTCTTTCTAAAAGTATAGCCACCCATACTTTTATTCATGCATTGTGCAATTGGTCCTAAAAACAGAAGTAAAGATAAGAGCAATCATTTGATATAGATTGTTCAGTGTACCAACAGTTCCAAATAACAGAGTCCCCATCAAATACAGGGATTATAATAATTTTTTGGAAGTGTCAAAAATAATTAGATGGATGTTGCTAGACATTGGCCAGATGATGGACTGGTTAAGATACCTTCACAAACAGGATTTCAGGGAGGTCAAGACTAAAATTCTACTGATGACTTCCCTTTGGCTGTATGTCACCCCAAGCCTCACCTTCCTGTCATCCCAGCACCCATAACCGTTCCAAACATTGAAGAGGGGCAGATAAGGTGCCTTCCTACTTCACCATAGAATGTGTTTTGTCCCTAGTAAGAAGTAACATGTATCAGTAACAAATGAAATCAGTATACCTGTACTTATGCCAATGTATCATAACATATCCTAACTCATTTGATCCTAAGATCTTTGTGCAATAAGCAAGGATTAAAAACCACATTTGAAAGAGAGAGATCACTGAAACTCCGCAAAGTGAAGTGATATCTGTGAGGTCGTCCAGCTCATAAGAAGTAGGTCAGGAATAATAATTCAATTCTTTTGACTCCAAATTCAACACTTAGGAACTACATTTGTGAGACCAAGAACTCAGGAACTTTTCCTGGAAATATACATACATACATACATGTACACACATATATATGTGTATACACACACACACACACACACACACAGATATATATGGGGAGGGGGGGCTTCTTCTGTCCTCTCACTGGAGATGACTAGGAGATCATTGCCCCAGAGATTCTGCATAAAGGGTTTCTTGCCACTTTCAGGTAGATATAACAGGAAGGCTGAGACCTTTTATCTAGTTTCCTCTCCCATCAACTAAAATAGTGATATGTAGACTCCCTCTGTTAGAGAAATGCAAGCACAAGGCTAACTGGTATAGGAAACAAATTTATGCTGCCAGAAGCTTATATAATTTGGGTGGCCCTTTTTAAGAAAAATAATACAAAATTATAAACACAAAATTAGATATTAAAGCAAATGTTTGGGGCGCCTGGGTGACTCAGTCAGTTAAGAGTCCAACTTCGGCTCAGGTCATGATCACACAGTTCCTGGGTTCAAGCCCCACATCAGACTCTGTGCTGATGGCTAGCTCAGGGCCTGGAGCCTGCTTCAGATCCTGTACCTCCCTCTGTCTCTGACCCTTCCCTGCTCATGCTATCTCTCTCTCTCTCAGAAATAAATAAAACATTAAAAAATTAAAAAAAATAAAGCAAATGTTTACTTGAAATGAAAAAAATCTCAAACCAATTACAAATTTTTAAAAATTGACAACCTGAGCGGCCCCTGGGTGGCTCAGTCAGTAAAGCATAGACTCCTGACTTTGACTCAGGTTGTGATCTCATGGTTTATGCGATGGAGCCCTGTATCAGGCTCTGCACTGACAGCACACAGTCTGCTTGGGATTCTCTCTTTCCCTCTGCTCCTCCTCTGCTCACACATACACATGCTTTCTCTCAAAATAAATAAATAAAACTTAAAAAAACCCTGACAGACTGCAATATGCATAAAACTAATGTCATTATTTATTAACTAATACACGTCTAAAATACTATTTTCATACATATTTTCTGGCCAAATATAATTAGCATCTTTAAATGATGAGGATTTTATCATATAACTTTCTTTTTTTAAGGTTATTTATTTATTTTGAGAGATTGAGAGAGAAATCTCAAGTCAGGGAGAGGCAGAGAGAGGGAGAGAGAGAATCCCAAGCAGGCTCTGCACTGTCAGAGCAGAGCCCAGTGAGGGGCTCTAACCCACAAATGGAGGGATCATGACCTGAGCCAAAGTCATATGCTTAGCCAACTCAGCGTGTCAGGTGGCTGAGTCATATAATTTTCAATTTAAAAAAGCAAAAAATATGGCTTCTGTTCTTCTGGCATATTTTTCTTTTCTTTTCACTCACAACTTGGGAGCCAAACCTCATAGGACACATTCAGATTGAAATATGACCTCAGGGATTCATCTTGTATGAGCTGGCATAATGTGTAGGAAAAGTATTATAGAAAGACATTTCTGCCCCACGAGGGTTTAAATATAGGCTGAGAAAGAGCTCAGCAACACCAGCGTAGGAACCCTTCTAGCTAACCATCTAACCTGAACGGTTAGTTCAGAAGACACATGTAGACACCTTGGAAAATACCCATGCTGTTTAATCATAAGAGAAGGACTAGACTATATGGTTCCTTCCCAGCTTTGAGTAAAGTGTGGCAGAAGGAAGGTCTTTCTTAGACACACAGAGCAAAAAGTAATGGGCTCTTAGGAATGATCCTAATAACACTGACTAATTCTCCTTTTAATTCATCCATTCAAAACACATACATACACAGCACCCTCCCACCCCCACCCCCACCCCCACCCCCACCCTGCCACACACAACCTTCAACGTGCCAGTCACTAAGCACTGGAGACTTGACAATGAACAAAGCAGCATTCCATCTATGTTCACCTTCCACTGCTAAACAGATTGGCATGTGTAGGGAATTTCTACTCCCAGGAAGATATAAGCTACTGGGATGGAAAAAGTAAGTTCCCTAGGAAATCTTGAACAATTGTTTTCTCAGTAATTGCATGGAATTCTTGACTTTCAACGGTATGTTGAAGTAATTGGAATGTTACTTACCTCTGGTGATGACCAGGAATTAGTATAATGGAGGCACATTTCACTTGCTGACATTTGGCATCCCAGGTCCTTGGAATCCGAATGAAGTCTCTGTAGCAATAATGGTGATAGGCACATAAAATTACAGAGGCAATTTAAGCCAGGGAAGAAATTTCTCTTCACGTGAACTCTCTATGACAGGGCTGGGCTGAACTACCCTATTGTTTTTAAATTCATACCACAGCAGAAAAGTTTTAAAGATGCCTGAAAGCCCTTCAGCAGGGTTTAGACAATTATCCACATGACATGTCACATTTTAGGGCACATTTTCATCATGACTTATTGTGTTTGTCACAAATGCTTGATATTATAAACAAGGCCCTCATTTTAAGAACCTCATTTTCTAGCATCTAATTATCCTCCCAAAGCTATAATCCTTTGTTTGTGAAATCATAATTTATTCCTATAGAAATATGATTATGACTTCAGGTAAAAGAATACACAGGAGAAACAGATGAAACTTTTAAAATGATATTCTTCTTTCATGCAAATCTCTCTAGCAATAAAGTGAGAACTAAGAAAATAGGAAATGCATGATGAGATGGTAAGATTGTGGCTAAATATACTGTTTCTAAAATTTTCTCAGCACCAGGTGCTTGAAAGTATACCACTTATTTAGAACGGCAAGAGTGGTCTTTTTTTTTTTTTTCCATTTATATTTAGGAGTAGTTTCAACATTTTATAAAATTTTTACGTTACTTAATTCTTAAATTTCACTCTTCCTATAAATATTTTTAACTTTTCTAAAGTCCAATTTCATCCACATGGGTAAAATTTCTAAAGGTCATATTTATGTCCATTGCTTTCAGTATGAATTCTACAAATTGTTTTCTAGATCCCTGACTTCTAACATTATATATTTAAAACAGCAAAAAACGCAATGTTAAATGTTAAAATGAACCCCAATTATATATATACTGTTCGTGTATTATAAATGTTACACATATACCTATTATAAATGTTAACATATTAAATGTTAAAATGAACCTTACCTACATACAATAACTTATTTACTGATATTGGTAGATAAAATGTGATTAGCTTATTCAACATGAATTATTTCCCCCCAAATCCACTGGTTACATTATTATTACATCCAATGACATATTTCTTGTAAGTTTTTATTGTTGACTCTTTATTTTTTGCACTATTGACCTACCCAACTTATTGACTCTTTTTCTCTAAGGCTATTCTCCTGGCTCTCTGCCTGCCTCTCTCCTGGTTTTCTTTCTGCATCTCTGGTCACTACTCCTTGGTGTCTGGTCTGTGCTCCCGTGCATCTTCTAGCACCTTAATGAGGCAATTTTACAAACCTCAAACACTGAACCTCTGCATTTATTTCTCTCATTCATGCCCCTGTGTTCACTCCAAATCTGACAGCATGAAATGCCACTGGTTATCAGTGTCTCCCAGATGAAACTCATTCTACCTCACTTCCTAACTGCCCATAAGATTTCTCCTCATAGAGATCCTCCCCACAGAAAATATCATGGCATACTCAATGAGCTAAGGGAAACATTTTTCTAAAATACTCCCTTTTGTTTTTAAGTAAGCTTCATGCCCAACTTAGGACCTGAACTCGACCCTGACATCAAGACCTGATCTGAGATGGAGGGTCAGATGCTTAACTGACAGAGCCACCCAGGAGCCTCTGTACTTCATTTCATTAGCATTGTTTTGTTGTTAGTTGGCTGCAACATTCGTTTTACCTCCAGGAAAGTTCCAGTTCCAGTACTAGGAACCTTGAAGTCATCTTTAAATATCTCCTTTGCCTCATCCTCTGAATCCAGTCTGTCACTATAGCAATACATTTCCTTATTTAAAATGTTGCCTTCCCCTACATTCCTACACTAATCCCACAACTGGGGCCATCATCACCATCAAAAAAACACTTCCCAGCTGATCTCCTTTCCTCACCATTACTCACCTTGCCAATAGGAATGGATCAATCACTCCCAAACAGCCCGCTAACATGCTAGTGCCTATTTCAAGAACATGATATAGGTCCCTCTTTTGTGCCTCCTGCTTCCAATCTAATTATCTTCTCCTCCATCTTATTTATCCAACCTGATTTCTGACTAATCTCCACCATATGGTTTTTAATACAGTAGTCCCCTCTTCCCAAATACTTTCCCATGATCTTTTTCCTACTATCTTGTTTGTGCAGTCCCTCTAACCAGTAAAACATAATTCTTATCTCCACCTATTTAAATTATACTCCTCCTTCAAAGGACACCAAAATTCCCTGTCTCTGACTAAATCTCTCCCATCTCTAAGGTGCTACCACACTGAAATTCTAAGCTACTTGGCACACTAATAAATGACTGAGACTGCGGGCATGATGCTTTTTGGCCAGATCTCATAGGACTGCTGCCCTAGGGAATACACCATTATTCCAGCTGTGATTGCCATCTTTACACTTTTAAGAACTCAAACTCTTCTGATCATTCCGATATGATCAGGCAGTAATGAGTGGAATAGAGAGAGACAGAGAGACAGAGAGGGAGAGAAGACTGGATTAGTACTAAGCCCAGCTCAACAATCCATAGCTATATGAACTCAAGAAAGCGACTCAAACTTTCCTAAGTCCTTGATTCCTCATGGTGAAAATTGGGATATTAATATCAACTTTCTCTAGCACACTACACTGCTATGAAAATTAAGTAAGATAATTTATGTGGAGGAGCATCGTAAAGAATTATATAAATGTACAGAATTATTATTAATTCATGATAACAAGATTCATGAGGTACTTAGTTCTAAGCCATAAAATTAATTTAATAATTTATAAGGAGGAATAAATATTTCTGCTGACTAGAAGATGTGTGTGCTCTTGAAGTAAAACCATACTTGGATTAAAGGATTGAAGGAACTTAGTAAATAATTATCAGATTTGGGGAAAATAAATCCTAACAGACTAGTATGGTCTTGAGTGATATTTGCAATAATTCTTGATATTTTAGGGGAAGGTAGATAAGTAGTAGAAATAAGAATCATGGACTCTTTTCTGCAGATATCCAGCTCTAGTTTGGCATGGAGATTTGTGTTAGTTTTGGAATCAGAAGATGGTTGTATTTTCTGAATTTATGTATGCCTCATGCTGTTGAGGCTAGTAGTACCTTATCACTGATAATTAACCCCTATGATAATATGGTTTTCAAGTCCCTTAGCAGCATATTATCTCTAAGAATAATTTTTCTCCTGTGCATTCATTCCATTATTGATTTTTTTAAAGAATGTGGAAATAAGACAGCCTAAGATCATACCCTAGCTCTGTTATTTACTAGTTATGTTATCTTGAGCAAGTGACTTTACATACCTCCCTTCTCAGTTTTCCCATCTGTAAAATGGGGATAATAATGTACTTAGATCATAGGTTGTGTTGAGGATCAAATGAGTAAGAGCCCAGTACATTTTATATGTTGCCTTAATATCTATTTCATTATGTTTATATCATAAAATCTTTGCATATCTGTCTACTTTGCCAGACTGTAAGCATCTTTGGGAACTCTCTGCTGTATTTCTCTTTGTTAGCTTCTCAGTACCTTCATAATACTTGGATCATCAAAAAGTGTTGAATATATCTGGAAAATAAATCCAGGACTGTTTTATGTAGGTGTCTCTCCTTCCCAACTAATATATGATATTGGAAGCTTTGTAAGCCCTCATTCAAAGTTAGAGTTATGTCTGATATTCCTTTTATTTCCCCCCAAACAACAGGCACTTAATAAATATTGATGATTTTTTTACTTTATGTGAAGTGTATTCTAACTAAGATTCTTGTGCAACCTAAGTAATGAAGCATGTTGGTCCAGGACTTTTATCCCATATTCTCCTTTATCTTCCCTTTTGCTACATGCCCTCAGTTTCTACAAAATCAATCAGCGATGGAAATAACTACAACAGTGCCCAGTATGTGCAAAGCCAGCTGTAGAGGAATCACCACTCTAATCACAGAAATGAGCATTTCAGAGATAATAAAATATTAATTGATACTTTACGAAGACTTGGAAGAAGCTGAGAAGCACAGAGAAAAATTAATAACTAGCCAATGTTTTCAATATGACAGAAAACAAAGCTATGAAAACAAGGCCCTTTATGAACTTCATGGAGAGACTAAGAATTTGATGCCATTCACTGATTCATTTTCTTTAGAAACATAAAATAATTAATTTACTTACCAAAAGCGTGGGTAATTATTAGTGGTACCATCTTGCAATGAACAGACTCATCACAAGATTATTCTTTCCTTATTTTACCTAACTTTATTTTGATGTTACTTGATCTTTTAGAGAATGATTTCTATTCATATACCATAAAATTCAACTCAGTTCAACTTTTAATCACCGAGAACACAGTGTACCCTCTGACTCTCCGAGAGAAATGCATTTCTCTAATTTCCTCCCTTGTACTTTGCAGATACAAACATATTGTTTTTAAGAATTCATTTATGTATCTATTCCACAAAATACAGCACATCTCCAATTGGGCTATGAGCTAATACAAGCAGAAGGCCTATGTTAATTATTCTTTCAAGTATCTAGAATAATGGCTAGTACTTGACAGGTGTCCAATAAAAATTTGTGGAATAAATCTATGAATTAAAAAAGGGACAAATGTATGCCCACCAAAGTCTCAGGGTTTTGGAGCTTCAAGTAAGAGAACTAATGCTTGCCTCTAAGATACTTATAACAAGTTGTAGAAAATACATACACTCAATTAAAAGATAATAAAATAATATTAAACTTTAGCTTCCAATTATAATAGTCCCAGAGCTGGAGTAGTCCTCATACCATAAACAATCATAAAATTGGACAAAACCATGGAGAGAAGGAAGCTCCATGTTTTCTCTAGCTCTATCTATGAATACAACTACCCTCTACTCTAAATAGAGCCAACACAGGACACAATGATTCTGCTGTGATGAAGAGACAGATACCAGGATTTGAAGTGGCAGAAGCTACAGAAATCTTCAGGGACAAATACCAGAAACAAATGACTTGGGCTAAGGGTGGATTCTAGAAGTCTGTGTCAAAGTCCTCACAAGTCCTCAGACAGTGTGGGACATGCATGCAAGGTTGACACTACATGAGATTTTTTAAAATATTTATTTATTTTTGAGAGACCAAGAGAGACAGAGCACGAGTGGGAGAGGGGAAGAGAGAGAGGGATACAGAGAATCTGAAGCAGGCTCCGGGCTCTGAGCTGCCAGCACAGAGCCTGGCGTGGGGCTCAAACTCACAAACCATGAGATCATGACCTGAGTCAAAGTCAGATGCTAAACCAACTGAGACACCCAGGTGTCCCGACACTATATGAGATTTTATAGTAAGTGACTGTTATGGGGAATAAGGTGTGACAAACAGATTTGGTTCACATCATGAGCATCAAGGTGAAACACAAAAAGCGCATGCGTTAGAAATTAAAACTACACTAAAGAGTAAAATCTACTCTAGATCCACCATAACAAAGCCTAAAAGTGAAACTCTCAAGACCCCGAAGACAAGACAGTGTTTGGAGTTTAATGTGTAGCATGTTTTTTTTTCTTCTCTTCATTGTTAATTGTCAAGTTGGTTTCCATATAACACCCAGTGCTCATTCCAACAAGTGCCCTCCTCCGTCCCCATCACCCCACTTCCCTTCTCCCAACCCTCATCAGCTTTCAGTTTGTTCTCAGCATTCAAGAGTCTCTCATAGTCTGCCTCCCTCCCTCTCCCCAACTATTTTTCCCCTTCTCCTCCCTCATGGTCCTCTGTTAAGTTTCTCCTAATCCTCCTATACGTGAAAACATATGGTATCTGTCCTTCTCTGCCTGACTTATTTCGCTCAGCATAACACCCTCAAGGTCCATCCACATTGCTACACATGGCCAGATTTCATTCTTTCTCATTGCCATGTAGTATTCCATTGTATAGATAAACCACATTCTCTTGATCCATTCATCAGTTGATGGACACATAGGCTCTTTCCATGTTTTGGCTATTGTTGAGAGTGCTGCTATGAACATTGGGGTACATGTGTCCCTATGCATCAGCACTCCTGTATCCCTTGGGTAAATTCGTAGCAGTGCTATTGCTGGATCATAGGGGAGTTCTATTGTTAATTTTTTGAGGAACCTCCACACTGACTCCAGCATGTTTAGAAGGACTTTTTAAACACTTTGAGGGTTCCAGTGACCCACCCTAACAAAGAAAAATTACATAAATTCATGGTGATCATCTAGTAAAAGACTTCCTATTAGAAAAGGAATCAACAGGGTCACCTGGGTGGCTCAATTCTTGATTTCAGCTCAGGTCATGATCTCACATCTGAGATGGAGTCCTGTGTCCAACACCACACAGACAGCTTGGAGCCTGCTTGGATTTTCTCTCTTTCTTTCTCTCTCTGACCCTCCCTCACACATTGCCTCTCAATCTCTCTCTCTCTCTCTCAATAAATAAATAAAATTAACATTAAAAGAAGGACATCAACATTCTTCAGAGGAATATAATAGAGCACAGATTCCCTTTAATGTGCCATTCAAGGTGTCTGGTAAGGAATAAAAATATTACCAGATGTGCAAAAAAAAAGGAAAATGAGAACCATATTCATATAAAAATGTAAGCAAACAAGCAAACAAAAACCTGATCTGATCTAGTCCAAATGTTGGATTTAGCAAATACAGTCTTCAAAGTATATAGCGGTTCATAGGTGGATCAGCCAGCTGAGTCTCACTCTTGGTTTCTGCTTAGGTGAGGACCTCACAGTTTTGTGAGATCAAGCCCCATGTTGGGCTCTGTGCTGGCAGTACAGAGCCTGCTTGGGATTCTCTCTCTCCTCCTCTCTCTTTGCCCCTCCCCCACTCACACTGTCTCTGTCTCTCTAAAATAAATAAACTTTAAAAAATGTGTATATAGGGGTGCCTGGGTGGCTCAGTTGGTTGAGCATCTGACTTCAGTTCAGGTCATGATCTCACAGCTTGTGAGTATGAGCTCTGCATCAGGCTCTGTGCTAATAGCTCAGCCTGGAGCCTGCTTCAGATTCTGTGTCTCCCTCTTTCTCTTTCTTCCCCTCCCCCACTAGTACTCTGTCTCTCAAAAATGAATAAAACATCAAAAATTTTAAATGTGTATATACATTTTAAAGATATATACTTATTTTTGATATATATCAATATATATATCAAATATATAATATATATTATATTATAATATATATATAATGTAGGCCAAGGGATATGGAGGTTATATCTTTATAGACTTGAATAAATAAAGAAAAACATCAAGCAGAATTCTATATTCACCTAATATTTTAAAATAAATATGAAATAAAGACATTTTCAGGGCACATGGGTTACTCAGTCAGTTGAGCATCTGACTCTTGGTTTCTGCTCAGGTAATGATCTTGCAGTTTCATGACTTCGAGTCCTGTGCCCCATGTGAGGCTTTGCACTGACATCACAGAGCCTGCTTGGGATTCTCTCTCTTCCTTCTCTCTCTGCCACTCCTCTGCTCATGCTCTCTCTCTCTCTGTCTCACAAAATAATAAATTTTTAAAAAAGTAAGATATTTTCAAATGAATAAAAAAATTAAATTGTTAGCAGCAGATAAATAGTATTAGAAACACTAAAGGATGTTCTTCTAGATGAAGGAAAATTATAATAAATGGAAAATTAGATTTCTCTGATGATGGGTGATGTTGAGCATCTTTTCATGTGTTAGCCATCTGGATGTCTTCTTTGGGAAAATGTCTATTTATGCCTTCTGCCTATTTATTAACTAGAATGTTTTTGAGTATGGGTTTGATAAATTCTTTATAGATATTGGATACTAATACTTATCTGATATGTCATTTGCAAATATCTTCTCCCATTCCATAGGCTACCTTTTAGTTTTGTTAATTGTTTCTTTTCCTTTGTGGAAGCTTTTCAACTTAATGAAGTCTCAATAGTTCATTTTTGCTTTTGTTTCCCTTGTTCTAAACCACAATGAGACACCACCTCACACCTATTAGAATGGCTAAAACTAACAACATAGTAAACAATGGAAGTTGGTGATGCTATGGAGAAAGAGGAACCCTCTTAACATTGTTGGTGGGAATGCAAACTCGTGCAGCCATTCTGGAAAAGAGTAAGGAGGTTTCTCAAAAAAATTTAAAACAGAACTATCCTATGACCTATCAACTGTACTACTAGGTATTTATCCAAAAGATACAAAAATACTGATTCAAAGAGATGCATGCACCCTAATGTTTATAGCAGCATTATCAACCATAGCCAACTTATGGAAAAAGTCCAAATGCCCATCCATTGATGAATAATAAAGAAGATATAGTATGTATATGTGTATACACATACATATTTGTATGCACACACACACACTCACACACACATACACGAACATGACTCAGCCATAGAAAGAATGAAATCTTCCCACTTGCAGTGATGTGGATGGAGCTTGAATATATTATGCTGAGGGAAGCAAATCAGAGAAAGGGAAATGCACTGTGATTTTACTCGTAAGTGAAATTTATGAAACAAAACAGATGAACATATGGGAAGTGTGTGCGGGGGAGAGACGTGGGAAATAAACCCGGAGAGACTCTTAATGATAGAGAAAACACTGAAGGTTTCTGGAGGTGAGGTGAGTGAGGAATGGGCTAAATGGGTGATGGGTATTAAAAGGGGGCAATTGTTGTAATAAGCACTGAATGTTATATGTAAGTGATGAATCACTAAATTCTACTCCTGAAACCAACATTACACTATATGTTAATTAACTAAAATTTAAATTAAAACTTAAAAAAAAAGAAAACCAGATCAAGAGGAAGAAATTTAATCCCTAAGGCAAACCTAAAAACAAAACTTAAACAAAATTTTAAAGTAATAATTTAAAAAAACATATATAGGGCAGTATAAAGAATGTCCATATTCCCCCTACCTGAATCAAGCAGGTTCTCCTATTATTAACATCTTGCATTAGCATGGTACATTATTTATTATAATTAACATTATTACTTTTGGATAATTTTCAGCTATTATTGCTTTAAATATTTCTTATGCTCCTTTCTCTCTTTCTTCTCCTTCGAGTATCCCAATTACTATTATGTTACATCTTTTGTACTTGTCTTAGATATCTTGGATATCCTGGGGTATTTTGGCTTTTCATTCTTTTTCCTCTTTGTATTTCAGTCTGATAGCCTTCTGTTGACATACCTTCATTCTCAAGGATTCTTTCCTTGGCTTTATCCAATCTCCTAATAATGTATCAAAGGCATTCTTCATTTCTGTTTTACTGTTTTGATTTCTAGCATTTCCTTTTGACTTTTACCTGGGGTTTTCCTATCTCTGTTTATATTATGCATCTATTCTTACATATTGTCTACTGTTTCCATTCAAGCCTTTAATATATTAATCATGGCTATTTTAAATTCTCTATCTGATAATTTTAAAATGTGTCACATCTGAGACTGATTTTGATGTTTGTTTTATCTCTTCATCTTGGATTTTCCTTACCTTACAATTAAAAAAAAATGTTTATTTATTCTGAGAGTGAGAGAAAACAAGTGAAGGAGGGGCAGAGAGAAAAGGGAGAGAGAGAATCCCAAGCAGGCTCTGCACTGTCAGCACAGAGCCCAACACGGGCTTGATCTCACTAACCACGAGAAAAATGACCCGAGCCAGTATAAGTCAAGTGCTTAACTTACTGAGCCACCCAGGCGCCCCTTTTACCTCGTACTTGTTTTGTGTTGCTGGTAAACGAATAATAGGAACTTAGGCTTTTTACTGTGAGGATTTTATGTTAAATTTATGTTAAATCTAGTTGGGAGCAGAGTGGTTTGCTTTTGGTATAGGTGTCTGAGGTCTTAGTTTCTTCTAATCTTCCAATCGTTTTTTTGTTTTTTCTCCCTGTATTGTTTTGGGGTTTTCCTTAGAACTCCTTCTTAAGTAGATCTGTGTCTTGCAGCTTTCTTGGTTGTAATCTGTTATTATTATCCTGAAGCTCTGTTGATGTGGTTCTAATGTTGGGGTAGGGAAGCATTCTGTAATCTTATGATTAACTCTCAACTTTTTAGTGAGCTTGAGTCCCTGGGCCATGATCTTCGGAAGAATTCATTCTCTTTTTTCTCCCCTACCCCTCTCTGAGACAGGGAGGCTAGACAGGGCTGTAGTTTTCTAATTCCCCTTCCTCCAGGCCAGATAAGAATCAAGATGAAGTAGCTTCCTTTGGAGAGCAAGGATTTGTTATGAAGAACTCTCTGGGCATATTTAAAAAGACATTTTTTGCAGATTGTTTGACAAACAACATTCCTTAAGTATAAGATGTATGATGTTATAATTTGATATACATATATATTGCAAAAAGATAACTCAGGTGTATTTAAAACTGTTTAATATTCTTCTTTCCCTGCCTGAAGGAGAAGATTTCTTTTCTATGATCTTTGCTGTGAGAATTTGTTGGAGCTCTTGGTGATAATACCCATGCATGTGTGGGGACCTCCCTAAAACTGGGCCTCCAGAAGTTTTAATTAGCAAGTTAGTCCACATTCAGATTCTAGTAATTTCTCAAAATCACCAATACGTGTTCCTACCTATTTCTGGCTTCAGGGCTTTCTGCTTCACCTTAGCTGATCTCAGCTGTGGCTCACTGTATTCAATTTACTGTCTTTGCAAGGTTCAGGGTGGTGGTTTGCCCTGTAACCTCAATTCTCTGATAGGGCTAAGAAAAGTCATTAATTTTATTGTTTAGGGTTTTTGTGTGTGTGTGTGTGTGTGAGGACAAGAGTGATCATTTCCAAGCTCTTTACACATCAAAGCTTAAACTAGAAATCATTTATTTTTTCTATTCTCTTAGCATATTTCCAGTGTTCAGTACAGTATTAGTAAGTATAGTTTTCATGCTCATGCATTAAGTCTCTAGACTTATTGATCCCATTTAACTGTAACTTTGTACCCTTTGGCCAGCATCTCCTGGTTTCCCATATCTCCTTTCCCCTTGTAATCGCTGTTCTACTTTCTGCTCCTAGGAGTTCAACTTTTTTTTTTTTTTTTTTGAGATTCCACGTACATATGAGATCATACAATGTTTTGAAAATGGCGCCAAGTTAATTCAATAGGTATGCTTGTAATATGAACAAACAACAATCCACATAAGAAAATGAGTGAATGTGGGGCGCGTGGGTGACTTAGTCGGTTAAGCGTCCGACTTTCGCTTCGGTCATGATCTCGCGGTTCGTGGGTTCGAGGCCCGCGTCGGGCTCTGTGCTGACTGCCAGCTCAGAGCCTGGAGCCTGTTTCAGAGTCTGTGTGTGTGTCTCTCTCTCTGACCCTCCCTTGCTCACGCTGTCTCTCTCTCTCTCTCTCTTTCTCTCTCTCTCTCCTAGAAATAAATAAAAATATTTAAAAAAGAAAGAAAGAAAATGAGTGAATGTGAAACAGTACCTCTTAACATACAGAATTAAATTATTCAAATGGCTCCAGGCTAAAACATAAAAGCTAAAATGTGAAAATATTTAGAAGAAATACAAATAAAATCTTCACAATGTGGGGCAGGAAGTGATTTATTTAAAAGACACAGGGGTACCTGGGTGGCTCAGTCAGTTAAACATCTGACTCTTATTTTGGCTTAGGTCATGATCTCATGGTTCATGGGATCCAGCCCCAAGCTGGACAGTGCCCTGAAAGGCAGGAGCCCACTTGGGATTTTCTCTTTCCCTCTCTCTGTGTCCCTCCCCTGCTCTCTCTCTCTCTCTCTCTCTGTCTCAAAATAAATAGGGGCGCCTGGGTGGCTTAGTCGGTTGAGCGTCCGACTTTCGCTTAGGTCATGATCTCGCGGTTCGTGGGTTCGAGCCCCGCGTCGGGCTCTGTGCTGACTGCCAGCTCAGAGCCTGGAGCCTGTTTCAGTCTGTGACTCCCTCTCTCTCTGACCCTTCCCTGCTCACGCTGTCTCTCTCTCCTAGAAATAAATTAAAAAATAATAATAATAAATAAATAAATAAACTTTAAAAACAAAAACTAAAAATATATAAATCTCAAGCTATAAAAAATATATCAACAAAATTGGACTTCCTTAAATTAAGAATATCTGCCCTTCAGAAGATACCAATTAATATTTTTTAAATGACACAGACTGTAAAACATATATTTGTATTGATGCTTGTATATGGATGTATATATACACAGAAAGAACTCCTGTAATTCAGTCATAAGAAAATCCAACATAAGTAGGTGTACAGAAGACTGGAACAAGCACTTGATAAAAGAAGACAGGGGCGCCTGGGTGGCTCAGTCAGTAGAGCATCCAACTTTGGCTTAGGTCATGATCTTGCAGTTCATGAGTTTGAGCCACATGTCAGGCTCTGTGCTGACAGCTCGGAGCCTGGAACCTGGTTCAGATTCTGTGTCTCCCTCTCTCTGCCCCTCCCCCATTTGTGTTCTCTCTCTCTCAAAAATAAACATAAAAAAATAAATAAATAAAAATAAAAGAAGATAAAGAAATGGTGAATAAGCAAATAGAAAACATGCTCAACTTTATTTGCCACTAAAGAAATGCAAGTTAAAACTAAAATGGGATGTAACTTCACACATGCTATAATTATAAAATTTTATAATTTTTTTTAATTTTAAAAAAATTTAAAAAGATTGACAATACCAAGTGTTGGTGAAAATTTGGAATATTTCAAATATATATCTTTCCTATGATTTGGTAATACCATTCATCTGTTAATCAAAAGAAATGTAAACATACTTCCAGGGAAATATTTGTACACAAATGTTTATAGCAGGATTTATGCACAATAGCCAGAAACTAAACAATCCAAATATCAATAAACAGGTGACTTTTAAAGATGTGTGGATATATATGCAGTGGACTACTACTTACCATTAAAAAATATGCAATCTACTAAAAATGCAATAACATAGGTTAATCTCACAGACATAATGATTAGCAAAGGAACATAAGTCAAAGGGATCATACTGTACAGTTTCATTTATTTGAAGTTCTAAAATAGCATGCTAAACTATGCTGTTGGGAAAGAAGAGATGTTAGGTAGGGGTAGACTGCTAACATGCACAAAGAGAATTTTGTGCCTTGGAAATGATGAAAATTTCATATAGTGAATAAGCATTTGTCAAAACTCACTGACTTCTTCACTTAAAAGCTGTGTATTTTATTAAATGCAATTTAATTTCATTTAAATTGATTAAAATGAATCTATCTATATAACGCCTTGTGTCTAAAGGAATGTCTAGGACATAATGGGCTCATGATAAACATTTGTCAAAAAATGAGTGAATTGGGGCGCCTGGGTGGCTTAGTCGGTTAAGCGTCCGACTTTCACTTAGGTCATGATCTCGCGGTTCGTGGGTTCGAGCCCCGCGTCGGGCTCTGTGCTGACTGCCAGCTCAGAGCCTGGAGCCTGTTTCAGTCTGTGGCTCCCTCTCTCTCTGACCCTCCCCTGCTCAGGCTGTCTCTCTCTCTCTCTCCTAGAAATAAATAAAAAACATTAAAAAAAAATTAAAAAAAAAAATGAGTGAATTAATTGACTCAATCAACAAATGTACAAATGTATGAAAAATTAAATAAATGAGTATAAAACAATATATATACAATATAAAACATCAGTTCTTGGATAAATTGAACTGACAATATTTATTGTAGAAGGTCAAAGAAGGGAGAGCTTGGTGAGAATTTGGAGAGGAAAAGAAGGTGATTCCAAGTGGACCTGGAAAGATACATCAATCGTAAGTAAGAAATGGCTCCCTCTGTGGGAAAAGGAGACCAGCATTTGAGACAAAACACAAAGACAGGAATAATTATGAGTATTCTTAGACTAATGAGGAAATGAATCTTCATCTGAAAACTCTTTTTGGAATTATAATAAATACTGTTTAGTCAGTAAATAATTATTATAATAAATACTTTGAACCAAGTATAGGAGATAGATTGAATTTATGAAAGAAGGAAATCAGGAAAACCTACTGCAATCATTATGGCAATATGATAATGATTGGTGATATAATAATCTAAGAACCAAGAGGTAACAGCCTATATTTATGGTATGAGTATGTGACATAGTAAGAAATATATATCTGTTCTCTGCCCCTGATCCCTGACATGGAGCTCCTAAAAACCTGGCAACTTCCTGAGGAATAGCCTATTCAAAACCTGCCAGTGGTTTCTCATCACTCTAACAAATTAAATCCAAACTTTCTACTATAGCTAACAAAAGCCTTCATGATCTCTACCTAACTAACTCTCTAGATTCATCCCCTAGTGCACTGTCTTGGCCCATACTGCTCAGGCCACTCTCAGGGGAATACACTACCACTTTCTAGCCTCAGGGTCTTCACCTAGAATGCTTTTCCCTCCAACATCCATATAGTTTGATTCATCACTCCACTCAAAGCTCAGTTCAAATGTCATTGCTCCACAGAAGACTGATTTCAACATAATATCAAAAATAGGATCACAAAAATTATCCCTTCATTCACTATCCCCTTACCCTGATTTATTTATCAGCATAGACCTCACATCGCCCTGAAAGTATGTTGCTTAGTTACTGATTTGCTAGCTGATCATCCAAGTCTTTTTCCACCTCTAGAATACAAACTCCATGAGGACAGGGCTCTTATTCATTAGTGATTCCCCAAAGTCTTTTTTTGAGTGAATGAATGGGTCAGAAAAGCACAGTTTCAACACTCACTACTTATATAAACTTGGAGAAGTTAATTAAACTTTCTAACTCTCAGAATCATTATTCCTTCAATGGAGATAAAAATAAAACTGCTGCTATCTAGAATTTTATGGGGATTAAATTGGAGAATATATTTAAAGGACCCATGTAGTACTAGCCCAAACCAAGCAATAAATAAATGGTAGTCCCCACAGACTGGATGGGTCAAATGTATTTCAGCACCTTAAAAAGAAGATAAACTATAAGGTGTTTACATTTTTTAATATGGGGGGGGGATATTCCCCATAATGTTAAAGGCTTTTCTTCTCAGAATCCCCATTTGTGGAGCCACTTGAGGCTCCGGGAAAACCCACATGAAAAACTATTAACAAAGTTCTAGGGCATAAAGCAACATGCTCTTATTTGTTCAACTTTAAAAACAGACTCAGTGCACACATACTCTATCTGTACAACAACCATTTATAGAGCTCACTGATATTGTGATTCCTTGAGGCAAAGTGACTATAAACTGGTTTAAGAGAAAATGAAAAAAAAAGTCTCCCTCTCATTTCAGTTCAGGTTATTGGAGTTTTGATTCTGACATGATTCCAAGTATATAAAAATCCAATCTGGAGTGAAGACATTTACAACATGGTTGGAGAATATACCATAAAGGGATGAAACATCACATGACTGAGTGTACAGTTACAGCTTCTCAGACTAGGTCACACAAGGGAGTAAATATGTACCATATCTACCACAGCAGAAATGCACATTTCCAGAACCACAGGACTGGAGAGTGACATGCAAACTCTATGTTCACTCTGTACTGTAAAAACACTCTTTAGCTTTAGGAAACAGCTTAGAAGACTGAAAGAAGGAAAGCCCATTCTCTTGAAGATTTATGATTTTGAAATTTCTATCTCAATGCCATGAAGTCATCCTTGGTGTCTAAAAGCATATTTTGTGTGGCCACAAGTCCTTCAGAGGAATTTTATGCAGAAGTCCAGGAAGCTCCCCAACTAGCTTCCCCACCACTGTTCTAATCTATCTCACACTTTGCTAGTACATGAATGTGCCCCAAATACACTATGGCCCCTGACAGTCCTTTCCAAAGGCAATTATTCGATTCCTCATTGTTTGTTTATGGTTTGAATCTCAGATTCCTAAGGTTAACATCCAAAGGCTTAAACATTTGGCTCTTGATTACCTTCCTAATCAAGTCTCTTATGACTCCTTTCAATATGTTCTTACTTCTTAATATAATTTTTGTAAGACACTCTTTTTTTAATGTTTGTTTGTTTTTAAGAGAGACAAAGAAACAGAGTGTAAATGTGGTGAGGGCAGAGAGAGAGGGAGACACAGAATCTGAAGCAGGCTTCAGGCTCTGAGCTATCAGCACAGTACCTGATGTGGGGCTCAGTTTCACAAACCGTAAGATCATAACCTGAACCTAAGTCAGATGTTTAAACAACTGAGCCACCCAGGTGCCCCGAGGAATACAATTTCATAGTTGTTTCCCGGCCTTTTCTCACCTTATTTTCCCTTCTAGATGAATCATTAGACTACTCCCTTTCTGTCCAAATCCTTGTGATATTCTTACCTAATTTCAAAATCCCTTGGTTTTTATTCTTGTATTTTACTCTAGTCTTCGTAATATTACATATTATGGGACTACTTTTGTGCCTGTGGCATAATTCCAGCTCATCCCCTTTATTCATTCCATATATTCCTATTAGGCACCAGGTACCATGCTAGGCACTGGACCTTTTGTGTTGAACAAAAACAGACTTGGCTCCTGATTTTATGGAACTGTTAGCTAGTGAGCCTTCAGAAATGAACTCAGAAAAGGCAGAAACAAATGCACTATTACAATCATAATAATGAGTGAGAGGTACAAATGCCATGAGATCCTAAAATAGTAAATGTAACCCAGTCAAGATTAGAGAAGGCTTGCCTACAGAAATGACAGTTGAGAGGATGAAATTTGAAGAATGACTTCAAATTTATTGGATAAAGAGGGTGGGAAAGAGAGTTTCTGGCAAAGTGCCTGTTTTGGAAGGGAAACAGGCAAGAAATAGGGACTGAGAGGCACCAAGGTTGATGAAACAGAAAAAAGAGCAGTGTGCTGTGCAGAAAAATGGATTCGGGAAGTTGGGGAGTGCTCAAGCCATGGATGGCCTTCTAGAACACTGGTTCTGAAGCAGGTTAGTCTCAAGAACACTTTACTCCCTTAAAAGTTACTCAGAACTTCAAAGAGCTTTTGTTCATTTGTACATTATATCTATAAACAGTTACTGTTTTCTAAATTAAACCTGATAGTTTTTTAAGTGTTTACTAATTCATTTAAAAATAACAAAAATAGGGGTGCCTGAGTGGCTCAGTTGGTTAAGTATCTGACTTTGGCTCAGGTCAAGATCTCAGAGTTCATGAGGTGGACCCCTGCATCGGGCTCTGTGCTCACCACTCAGAACCTGGAGCCTGCCTTGGATTTTGTGTTTCCCTCTTTCTCTGCCCCTCCCTCACTTCCACCCTTTCTCTCTCTGTCTCTCAAAAATGAATAAATGTCATTTTTTAAAAATAACAGAAATAAATGTATTACACACTAACATGAGTAATATGATTTTTACTTAAGTAAAACACATATCTCAAAACAAAAAAGAAATAGAGAAAGAGGAATGATAGTTTTATATTTTTGAAAGTCTCTCCAATGTTTGCCTCAATAGAAGCACTGGGTTCTCATATCCGCTTCTGCATGTGTTCTGTTACAATATCATAGGTCAGGTTGCCATGGAAAACTCCAGTCCACTGAGAAAGGATGAGTATAACAAACCATAATATTATTAAGAATATAATTTTGACCTTGTGGAACCCCTGAATAGATCCCTAAACGACCCTGAGAATAGCTGTTATATATCACAGTAATAGATTTATGTCCTATGCCGTGTGGAGAGAGCATTACAAGAAAGCAAGAAAAGATGTGGGTGGATAAATGCAGTAGCATTTTGTAACATTTTAGTGAGACTGGTAGCTTGGACTAGTGTATTTCACACTTATAGAGAAGGTGGAAAATTCCAGTTAGGAAATTTAATGGACAACACTTCGTGATGGATCTGATAAGAGAAAAGAAAGAGTTGAAAAGGAGGAGTTCTAACCTTTTGGTTCGTACTACTAGGTAGATAATTGGACTCTTCACTGCAAGAAGAAACAGAGAAATAGAAACAGTCTTGGGCAACACAGTCACAGATTTAGTTTGGCCAAGTTGAGTTTGAAGTGCTTTTAAGTCACCCCTCCCAAAAAGGCAAGTAAGCTGTTGCCTATATATGCCTAGACCACAGAGTACAGGTCTTGACTAAACAGAGACATGTGTGAGTCCTGTCCCTATGGTGGTTGGTAAACTTACTGGCCCATACATGTTTGCTTAGGAGAAAATAAAGAGAAACTAAAGTGTAGATCCAAGTGTCAAGGAATTCCTAAATGTAATGTTTGAGGTGAGGAAGCCATATTAGTAATACAAAAAAAGAGGCAGTGTAACCATTGAGGTAGAGGGAAAATCAGGAGGGTATTCTCTTTGGGAATATCCACTGAAGTAAGACTCGTGAGAAAGATAGGATCAAGTTCATTTTGTTGTTGTTTTATTCCACTATCACTTTGGAAGCAAAAGTACCATGGACCTAAAGATTCAATTATATGAGAATGGGACTAAATTCAAATATAAACAACTGTGCAGAACCTGACTGGTCAGAAGCTAGAAGAGAGATTTTTTTTTTTTTTATTGGGAAGCAGTTTGTTTGGCAGACAATGCCTGTATTGAGTCATAAGTCAAATGTTACCTAGGAGCTAGTCATTATATCTGGTTATGTAATGCAGGTAAGAGAGATTATGGATGCTATATTCATATAACCAATCCTCTAAAAAAGCCTTAAGGTAGAAAATCATATGAAGATGTTCCATCTTTGACTAAGTGTAGAAAGTTGTTCTGGGCTTTAGAGAGTCTGAGTACATGATCATTGCATTTCTTATTATAAAATTAATATGTGTTAAGATTCTTTCTTTTTTAAATTATTTAAAAAATATATTTATTTGACAGAGAAAGAGCAAGTAGGGGAGAGACAGAGTGAGAGAGAGAATCCCAAGCAGACTTGGCACTGTCAGACTGTCAGCCCAGAGTCCGATGAGGGCTCAAACTCACACACCATGAGATCATGACCTGAGCTGAAACGAAGAGTTGGACACTTAACCGACTAAGCTACCCAGGTACCCCAATATGTGTTAATATTTTCTTAAATTCATTTAGAAATTGAGACCTGAGGAAAGCTGAAATGTTCCCTTCCTGAAACTCTTTTAGTAAGAAAAGTATCTCAGAAAACAAATGTATCCAGGGGCGCCTGGGTGGCTTAGTCGGTTAAGCGTCCGACTTTTGCTTAGGTCATGATCTCGCTGTTTGTGGGTTCGAGCCCGGCGTCGGGCTCTGTGCTGACTGCCAGCTCAGAGCCTGGAGCCTGTTTCAGTCTGTGACTCCCTCTCTCTCTGACCCTCCCCTGCTCACGCTGTCTCTCTCTCTCTCTCTCCTAGAAATAAATAAAACATTAAAAAACAAAAAAGAAAAGAAAACAAATGTATCCAATCCTATGTAACATGCTTTCTTTGGGAATCAATGAATTTAATGTAAATTACAGTACACAATATTGATCAAAAAGAATAGGAAGCAGGGGCGCCCGGGTGGCGTAGTTGGTAAAGCGTCCGACTTTCGCTCGGGTCATGATCTCGCGGTTCGTGGGTTCGAGCCCCGTGTCGGGCTCTGCGCTGACTGCCAGCTCAGAGCCTGGAGCCTGTTTCAGTCTGTGACTCCCTCTCTCTCTGACCCTCCCCTGCTCACGCTGTCTCTCTCTCTCTCTCTCTCCTAGAAATAAATAAAAAAAAAACATTTTAAAAAAAAAGAATAGGAAGCAAAAGAAAGAAAAGTTAGGAAAGCAAAGAGCTGAGAAATTCATTTCTGCATAGCAAAGGAAAAATCACAGGGTAACATACTAGCTGACTTACAGCGGCAAATATTTTAGCACATCAGCCATGTGCCAAATAACATGACAGATACTTCAGATAAAAATATGAAAAAGAGAACATTTATACTCTGGGGATAGGAAAGTGTAAATGCATGACTCCAAAACAATGTGGCTAGTGCCATGTTTTTCTTAGTCTTTTTCTTTCTGTTGATGGATGGAAAAGACACAAGGATTTCAAACTCTCTGAGACATAACGAGGTACTGAAAAGGCAATGGAATGAGAAGAAATGGAGAGACCTAGCACTCATACTAGATGAAGTTACAGTATGGCTTATTAAGGCCCACCAAAAATGACATCTAAGCTTAAGAGAAACCTAGATATCCTGACAACAAATTAAGTCAGCAGAAACAGAAAAGTTGGAGGAAATGTTGCCTGTAGTTTTGGTTTGGGTTAATTGACACCCAATTCAGCAAAGCAGACCGAACAGAGTACCAGTGGTAGCTGTGAGAGAGAAATGAATGCAGTTATTAAAAGAAGCCAAAGGTATTTGTCACCAACTTGCTTAGAAAGTCATTTCAGATAGCTTCTTCAAATCATACTGGGGAGAATTCAGTGTTGCTGAAGGAAAAGAAAGAAAGTTAGCAGTTTTAACTGATGAAACAGAATCTACACAAACATATCATTTTAGTCCTAAGTATTCTTATTTTCTTATATTTGTCTGAAGTTACTTGGTTAAGCTCTTTTTAAAAAGGATTCACTTTTGCTGAAGATGTATGTTTGTAAAAAATTCATGCATTTAAAAAGTGTTGTTGAATCTTTCTATGTGTGATGCAATACAATAGCTAATGATGATATTAAAAGCAACTCAAACCTGTGACAGGTTTATTCACCTTTTTGAGCTGCTAGTAAGGAATGAATGAAGGCAATGCTTTCCTTGGGTTGCAAAATGTATTGCCTGGGATACTGTTAATATGTTCAATATCAGAACTTAAGAAGAAATAAAACCAGCGCACCTGTCAGAGATAGGCCCCTTACAGATACCCTTGGACTACTGCCACAGGTCAGGAAGAAATGTAACTTTTACCAAGTCACCCAGCTGGCCACTTGCGCAGATCTCCCCCACTCCTATGATATCCTAGTGCAGCACATCTTACAGTGCCAAGAATGTGAGAAGAGGCCACAAATGTGTGGACTTGGTCGTTCAAAAAGAACAAGATGTGTGAATCTGAACTTTTACCTGAGAATTTCAGTTCAAATTCCACCCATGACCTAGCCACAGTATGGTCATCAAGAACTCAGCCTAGTGTGTATAGGCAACCAGTAATGGAGGAGATAAAATGGACAATGGCAACAGGTGCAAAGTGCTCCTGGGGCAAATGTATGAGCGGCAAAGTGACCTAGAAAGAGGGTAAATCAAAAAGGAAATGCTTGAGCTACGTTTTAAACACTTAATAGACATTTGCCAAGAAAAGGAAAATGAACAAAGCACACCAGGTAGAGAGACGAAATAATCAAAGGCACAGTCAGGTAGAAGAGAATGGGATATTTGCGAAGCGACAGTCATCTGACACAGATCAGGTGGACGTTTGGAATGGGAACAGAAGAACAAGAGCCTTCAAAGGCTGGGTGAAAAACGCCCAATGATGAAGGTCCTCAGATGTAGCACAAAGGCATTTGGCTCTATGCTATATCAACTTGCAAAGGGAAGATTTTAACAGTGAGCCCCTAGTTTTAAAAATGGTATCCTTTGTGAGGGTTTAATACATACAAATGAACACAAGTGAACAAAGAGTGGGATTCTGAGACCACATTTATTGCTCTCCTCAACCCCTGAGGGGACAGAGAGGAAAGGGGGCTGGGAGCCAAGTAATGCTGAGGAGGTAGAATGGAGTCATCCCATCCTTCAGACACACCTACACAGCAAAACCACCACCACAAAACCTGCAAGTGCCTTCCCATGGGGGGAGAGGCAAGGCTTCTATGACCTCACTTCTATGACCATCCGACCTTCCTTCTACTCGTCAATATTACCTACCAGTAGTTACCATAGGTGTCTATTCACCTGTCTGTCCTTTACAAGGGGTTTGACAGAAGCCTCACCTTAATTTCTTACTCTACACACTTCCTGTGAGATCGCACCTCCTCTTACGGTTTAAGGAAGACCCTCATGTCAAAGACTCCCCAAATATTATCTCTAATCACGATATCTCACCTGAGATTCCAATTGGGCTTTTCCACTTGGCTGTCTCATAGATCAGACATAGATCAGATCATAGATATCAACCCAGAATGCTAAAATTGTAGCCTCAGAAAGGATTTGAAACATCTGCCCCTCCCATGTCCACATTTTACAGATGAAAAATAGAACCAGAGACGTTTATTGCCCTGTCAGTTTGTCTTTCTCCTCATGTCTGAAATGGGAACAGAAACCAAATGCCCTGACTCATATTTCTTCTTTCCCCCATTCTTTAATTCAACTGTATGCAGTGACTCCAGGGATGGGCTATATTATGGGGACAGCACTGAGCTAGGCACATTAGGGAATAAAACGATGAGTAAGAGACTTTAAACAGCTTATCATCAAGTACAGAGAGTAACTATGTATTATAACACAAGGCAAAATAGAAGTAAGTGTTCCATGAGAGCCATAGAGAAGAGCTATAGGGTTCAAATGAGGGCCAGTTTGTGTTTTGTTTTGTTTGTATTTTTTTTTTTTACAAATATTTTATTGTCAAATTAGTTTCCACATAACACTCAGTGCTCATCCCCAAAGTGCCCTCCTCCATGCCCACCCCCCCTCCCCCCCACATCCATCAGTCCTCAGTTTTTGTCAGCATTCAAGAGTCTCTCATGGTTTGCCTCTCTCTCTTTCCCCCACCATTTCCGCCCTTCTTCTCCCCCTTGGTCCTCCGTCAAGTTCCTCCTAATCCTCCTATACGTGCAAACATATGATATTTGTCCTTCTCTGCCTGACTTATTTCGCTCAGCATAACACCCTCAAGGTCCATCCATGTTGCTACACATGGCCAGATTTCATTGTTTCTCATTGCCATGTAGTATTCCATGGTATAGATAAACCACATCTTCTTGATCCATTCATCTGTTGATGGACACTTAGGCTCTTTCCATGTTTTAGCTATTGTGGAGAGTGCTGCTATGAACATTGGGGTCCATGTGCTCCTATGCCTCAGCATTTCTGTATCCCTTGGGTAAATTCCTAGCAGTGCTATTGCTGGGTCATAAGGGAGTTCTATTGTTAGTTTCCTGAGGAACCTCCACACTGTTTTCCAGAGGGGCTGTACCAGTTTACATTCCCACCAAAGCCTTCAGCTAACATCATCCTCAATGGGGAAAAACTGAGAGCTTTCCCCCTGAGATCAGGAACACGACAGGGATGTCCACTCTCACCACTGTTGTTTAACATAGTGCTGGAAGTTTGTTTGTATTTTTTAAATGTGTTACCCACATTCGTATGCTTCTAATATGAATTTAGCTATATTCCTAACCATGTCTGCTTTACATACCAAGCACACAGTTGGCATGCACACATTCCCTCCTTGAAGGAAAGCCTCAAATTAACTTCTGGATCATAGCTGGCGCTTTGTGTATTTTCTTGTCCCAAACGAATACAAAGTCATTAACTTCTCCGAGTCTGGGGAAATACTGGGGTGAAGATAGATGCTGAGAGGCAGTAAAGCAATTTGAGCCCAGCGTGGCTGGCGTGTTGCAGAAACCGCACAGTGGATCATGCGACAGGCTGTCAGGCCTGCTCCCACGCTGTAGCAACACCTCAACACAGCCTTACACTCAGAAAACAACCTGTTTGTTTACTTCAACTGCGTTGGCCGTGAGAGAGAACCTCAGTGTTGGAACTGCGGCATCCACAACAGTTCTTTCTGTCTCCTCTTGGACTTCTCCAGGTTTGGAACTCATTAGGGAGGCAGAGAGAAATGCAGAGCTCAGGAAAGTGAAACGCGTATCACTAGGAACCTTTTCAATTTGAGTTTATAGAGAGAATACCTATTAGGAAAGATGTTACTGCATGAGATCCCTGAAGTTCTTTTACGGACTGTGAGCAATGATAATAAGGAACAAGAGTTCAGCACAATCCACTGAGAATCTCAATTTTAATAGGAGTCTGATTGGCATTTTCCTAGGTTATACCCTCTGGCTCAGAAAAGGGAGGAAAATTACGATGGTGAAAAAGCAGCATCTGCCCTCCCAGGGATCTCTGCAAATCCTGTACCTTCAAAATTCAAAGTGGCAGAAAATGATCAGAGATTCATTTCCAGGTCTGTAGGAGAGCTAGAGGGAGAAATTGCCTCAAGTCACAGTGAAAAGACTGGGAAATAAACTTCCGAAGGGAAACTATCGGCATGAACTCTGAAAAATTGTCCCTTACAGCATCAATATATGCAACATATTTATACAGAGATACCACAAAACACAGGACTAAGAATTCCAAGAGGCAGTGTGGTAGGAAGCAGAGAGTGTCAAACCTTAATGAGAATTGGAACCACCTGCAGACCTTTTTAAACTACAGCCCTGATTCAGTAGATCCAGGGTGGGGCCCGGGATTTGGCTTTTTTTTTTTTTTTTAAGTTTTTTATTTATTTCTGAGACAGAGAGAGAGAGGGAGAGAGAGAGAAGGGGAGGGTCAGAGAGAGGGAGACACAGAATCCAAAACAGGCTCCAGGCTCTGAGCTGGCTGTCAGCACAGAGCCTGACATGGGGCTCGAACCCACGAACCATGAGATCATGACCTGAGCCGAAGTCAGATGCTTAACCATCTGAGCCACCCAGGCACCCAAGGATTTGGAATTTTTAAGGAGCTTCTATGTGATAATGCAGGGCCCGTGGACCCATAGAACACACCATGAATAGTGAGAGGGAATAAAGTTCATCACATTAAAAACTGGATTGCACTCCCTTCCTGTCTGTCTGCCTTCACCACACACACATGGTCAGCCACACTACTTTCACACTTTTTAATATGCAGCCAGATACCTACCCTCGCTGGGTCTCTACTCATCTAAAATGGGATACTAATTATACGCCTAAAATAGAGTCCCATTGAGAAATAATGTATATGAAAATGCTTTAATTATAAAACAGTATATAAACAAAATATATTGTTATTTGAGAAAACAGAAATATGAAATATCTTACATTAAAAGAAAAACCACAGAGGATGATAATGGTTACTATACAAAGGTTTCATTTTTTTCCATTCTATTGAATGCATCTTTTAAAAGTTTATTTTCAGAGAGATGGAGACAGTGCAAGGGAGGGAGGAGCAGAAAGTGAGGGAGACAGAATTCCAAGCAGGCTCTACACCCTTAGCACAGAGCCCTACGCAGGGCTTGAACCCACAAAACCGTCAGATCATGAACTGAGCCAAAACCAAGAGCCAGACACTTACCTGATTGAGCAACCCAGGCACCCCTCAAAGATTTCATTTTAAAATACTGAAATTAAATTGCTCCCCATCCCTGAAGACAACAGCTGTAGGCACCTATGAGAGTGCTTCTCAAACCTTGCTGCCTATTAAGAAGATTTTTAAAAAATCTTTTAAAGCTTAAAAAAATACCACTGCTTAGGCACTTTCCAAATCTTGCCCTACAGTTCTGATGCAATTGGTCTAAAGGGGGACCCAGACACAAAGTAGTTTCTTTAAGAGCTTAAGTAATTTTTATATGTAGTTACTGTTAAGAATCACTGAACCTTGAGAAGAATGCTAACTGAGCAGAGCCAGCTGGGAAAATCAGGAAAAGTTGACTGGGTGGCAGTAAAAAAGAAAAAAAAAAAGGTCTGGACAGGTGTCTGTGTCAGTATATACCTGCTTACTGAGGGAAAACTGGTTTCTCCATTGAAAAGACATTCAAAGAAAATGGGAGCAGCTGGTGATGGTGATAATAAGGCTTATCTCACTACTGGTTGTGAGGATCAAATGAGATAATATCTGTGAAGGCACTTGATTGTCTGTTAAGTATTATAAAAAATATGATTCAACAAACAAGTCTTCATACCACATTCATCTTACCAAAGTCATCAAACTATTATACATAGAACAGAGTGAGATGTAACTGTTAACAAGGGTTCCTTTAAAATTTTTAAAATGTTTTTTATTTATTTCTGAGAGAGAGACAGAGAGACAGAGAGACAGTGTGAGCAGGGGAGGGTCAGAGAGATGGGAAGACACAGAATCTGAAACAGGCTCCAGGCTCTGAGCTAGCTGTCAGCACAGAGCCTGATGAGGGGCTCAAACCCAGGAACAGTGAGATCATGACCTGAGCCGAATTCAGACGCTCAACCGATTGAGCCACCCAGGAGTCCCAACAAGGAGTCTCTTTCAGGATTCACCTCCTTACATAATGTGTTGCAACCTGATAAAAATTATAGAGGATAGAGGAATCTGTGTGCTATGAGCTAAGTAAAACCTCTGATTATTGTCTGCATTTTTGTTGTTGTTGTTCTTGACCTTAAAGATTACTCAGTTATTTGCTGACTTTCAAGTACTCTTGAAATTTCAGTTTTGAAACAAAAGCAAGTTTGTGTACACCTCTTAAAAATAAAGAAATCTTTAAGTGGCTTGCAAACAAAACTAAGGTGTAGCACATTGACAAATTTACATAACAAGCAGGTACTGAAAATAAAACTCCAACAGAAGAGAAAGTACCTACCCAAAGGCAGGGCGTAGGGAAGAGGTAAGGCAGTATTCCCTGGATTCCACTGTGGCACAGAAAGATCACAGCCCTTTACCCTTGGCTATCTAAGAAAACATGACAGTCCCTTATCATGAAATGATCTTGGATGGAAAGTCTCTCAGGGGTGTCAGAGACTAAAGCATGGAAAATGTAATAGTGTTGAGAAACAAACCAGCTAGTAGGGTAAGTCTCATTGGGAAAAAAGCAAAAACTCAAAAAATATAAAAATATGGCAAGTTTATGAAATTCCATGTGTGATTGCTTTCTTCTTTGTGGAATTCAAAAATGTATGGTTGGTAGTGCAGAATGAACTGTGAACAGCTAATAGTTATTAAAACATTGTAAGATGAATGGAAAGTCCGCAGCC
Source organism: Hyaena hyaena (assembly GCF_003009895.1). Taxonomy (NCBI): domain Eukaryota; kingdom Metazoa; phylum Chordata; class Mammalia; order Carnivora; family Hyaenidae; genus Hyaena; species Hyaena hyaena. The sequence continues at coordinate 1,320,210 of NW_024081136.1, forward strand.
ATCTGAGATAAAGGGCTATGGCTGAGACATGCAATACACGCACGCACTAAAGCCTGGGAGGAAGAGCTAGGGACAATGTTTCCCTGTGGAATTGGCACTTTCAAAACTGCTTATGTACACTAGGGAATTTAAGAGACCATTCCTATGCTTGGGGCAGAATACACACTCATAAAATAACCAAGGAGAACCTAAGCTTTCACCTTCAGCAGATCTTTAGGCTCAGTGCAAGCAAGAAGTAAAGTCTAGGATAAAGTTGTACATGGCCTGGCTAAATGTCATAGAAGTGCCACAGCACAGAGCTAACTTGCAAAGACTGGGATAGGTAGGGATGTGTGTGTGCGTGTATTTGAGCTCCTGGATTTAGAGAAAATCTCTGGCACTATACTAGCTAAGCAGAGCTAAAGAACAAAGACTTCAGTGACCACACACAACAAGGAATAAAGTTATTGGAAAAATAGGTTGTAAAAGTAACTAAACAAACAGATGATCACAACCTTCAACAGTCAAGGAATAGAAAACCCTAAGGAAGAAGAATATTACTTCCCAAAGTAGCATGTCATAATATGTAATTGTTTAGTTTTCAACCAAGAAAAATCACAAAGTATACAAAGAAACAGGGAAGTATGGCCCATTCAAAGGATGTATGGATGGGTGGGTGGATGGATGGATGGATGGATGGATACAAACATACATACATACATGCATACAATCAAATAGAAACACTCTCTGAGGAAGCCCAGCCATTGGGATATACTAGACAAAGACTATTGCAACTGTCAAAGAAGAGCAATGCTTGCACCTTTAAAATGAATCAGTACTTCAGTATTATTTCTAGAATAGAGCTTGGAATCATTTTGAGCCAGGGATTGAGGTTTTCAAGTTCTGTATCATATACACATATAAGTGTCAACCAAGTTATCAAAAATAAAAGTGTTTGGGGCAGGTGTTACCAGGTGAATTGACCATCTCTAAAAACTGCCTGGCTAGATAACTTCTGATAAGCAGAACATCTTTTTTTTTTTTTTTTTAATTTTTTTAATGTTTAGTTTTGAGAGAGAGAGAGAGAATGAGTGAGAGATAAAGAAGCCAGACAGGCTCCAGGCTCTGAGCTGTCAGTACACAGCCTGACACAGGGCTAAAAATCATGAACCCTGGGATCATGACCTGAGCAGAAGTCAGGCACTTAACCGAATGTACCACCCAGGCACACCAGAAAGCAGAAACATCTTAAAAAACTATCCTCATGTATCTGCTTTGCTAAGTGATGAATGACTTACACAATATTTCCCTAATGTCCTGAATAAATTCAGTTGTGGAAAGTTGTGCTACAAAATAATTCTGATTCTGCCCACAAGAAAAAATAACTGAAGTGCCTGGGTGGCTCAGTAAATTAAGCCTGTGACTCCTAATTTCAGTTCAGGTCATGATCTCACGGCCACAGGATTGAGTCCCACATCAGGGCTCTGCGCTGAGTGTGGAGATTGCTTGGGATACTCTTTCTCTCCCTCTCTCTCTCCCTCTCTCTCTGTCCCTCTCCTGCTTGCTTTCTCTCTCTCTCTCTCTCTGAATAAGTAAACATTTACAAAAAATAATTGTATTTTTAAGTACTAAGTACATACTAAGCAATGTATTAAATATTCTAAATGGGTATTTTCATAAGAACTCTCTGAAATAAATATAGCTATGAGCCTCAGCTTTAAGACTTAAAGAAGTTGAAAAATTTACCAAAAAGCTTAGAGATAGCTAGTGAGAGACTAGAGATTTGAACACCAGACCACAATTTGCCTTCCTCCAAAGCTCATTCACACTTAGCCACCTGCATTGTCTCCCAGATGCTACAGACTAGAACCCAATTAATTGAGAATATTAAAAAAAATTATCTGTGCTTGTTAAGAAGGTAAAGTTCGGCTTTCTTATATTTGATTGTCCAGTCCATAATTTAGGCAGTCCTCTAGATTTAACATCTGACATTTAACATAATTAATATCAGATGCATTCAATACTAGATTATAAATAGCACCATAGGTGTCTGCCAACTTAACTATTTTTACCTTACAAATATGTGACTCTCTTACTGCTCAGAGTTTACCATGTGCATATGTTCTCCACTTCTAGAATTAAAGAAAACCCCAATTGGCTACTATAGTTAATCCCTTGCATTCCTTTGAAAAAGGAAAAGAATAAACCTTTCTAATTTAAACAAACTTCTAGTAGTACATACCTTTCAGATAGGTTGGTTCGGCTGAAAATTCAAATGACCTTTCAGTAATTGACATAATAAAAGTAAAGTAAAAGACATAAAAATATATGGCACATATATATGCCTGATGCAAAATTATTGAAAAAGTGGAATAGCACAACTAAGTAATAAAAACAAGCAATTGTTATGCCTAAGTGGCTTGGAAAATTCTTGACAAGGAATTTAGGGGTAATAGATGTAAGGTTTTCATTCTGAAACTCATTATTCTTGTTTTTTCACCTTGATGATTTACAAGTCCTAAATGAGAGACTGGATAAGGATAGTTGTGGAGAGAACCAGAGAAAAAAGGGTGTACAAAGAGAGAAAGAATGAGGAAATGCTGAGAATAGAAACTAACCTTTACTTTTCAAGTGGAAAGTAAGCCCAACACTAAATGAGGGAAACCTCACTGAAGAGAGCACAATGCAGACAAAAGTGAAGAACAGAGGTAGTTATTGGACAGAATGACTAACCTGATGGTGGACTTTTCTAGCATATAGCATGGCTAAATCAGGCATCTTTTGTTCTATGAGTGTGAGAATACAAAGACAGTCTAAATCCAACAACAAAATCGTTGATTCAAAAAGAACAGATGAGGGGTGCCTGGGTGGCTCAGTCGGTTAAGCGTCTGACTTCAGGCCAGGTCATGATCTCGTGGTTTGTGGGTTCCAGCACTGTGTCGGGCTCTGTGCTGACGCTCAGAGCCTGGAGCTGCTTTAGATTCTGTGTGTGTCTCTCTCTGCCCCTCCCCTGCTCATGCTCTGTCTCTCTCTGTTTCTTAATAATAAATAAATGTTAAAAAAAAAAAAAAAAGAACAGATGAAAACCCAATGATAATGAACCCCAGAGCAATTTAACCTCAGAAATATTTGGGAGTATACACTGAATGTGGCTCAGCTCCTTAGGGATTATCATGCCCAAAGATTAGTCTCAAGATTTTATAATCATTAAAAATTCTCATTAATTAGGATGAGTTTTATTTAGTACTGAGGTCACATTTATAAAACTTTATCCTGCCTGGAAAAAAATAAAATAAAAGCCAGCGTCCTGAGGGATTAATCCTAGTATTCAATCACAGCTTTGGAAGGTTTTGCTTACATCTGATATTCAACTCAGCAACTTTCAAATGTGTCACATTGCTTTGGTTTTACCTATCTTTGTTATCCAAGGACATTTGGGCAGTTATGAATAATCACCTAATCTCAATCCACTGTGCTATCGAGAAACTAAAGTCTTTATCATACTGATGCCTTTTGAAGCTAATTTAGGAGAGCTTATAATTTTGATGGTTTCAGCTGAACATTACCTCATATTTTTATCTAGACCTTTATAATACAATGAAGGTTTTCCGATTTTAAGAAACACAGTATATATAAACGCAAGTCTCATCCTTCCCCTTTCCATCATTTTGTCCATCAGCCTTGAGCTAAAAAGCCTGAGCTTTACTGCAGGGTAACTAAAGGAGTGTGTAGAAGAAATCAAAAGAGAAAGAACACTTACTCTATAACACAAGGAGAAATTTCCAGATTTGTGCAGATCTACCCATGTTGCCATCTTTAATCCCATTGTGAAGTACATATCACTGCATTCTGTTACTCTAGTATATTGGTGAAGAAGGCAGACAATCACCAAGGAAGGAACTAACAAAGGGAATGTTTCTTCACTGTCTTCTAAAATGAAAGATAAGCAGTCAAGCCAATTGCAGGATTAATTTTCCAACTCCTTTTAGATATTCTAAATTTGAATTCAGGCAGAAGGACATTTAAATTTCCCCCAAATTAGTTGACTTCTGTTTACTGTCCTGCATCTTAGAGATATAAAATTCTCTCTGAGGAATTTGTTGGAAGATGACCACCAGTGCTCACTTTTGGTTGTCTAGACTACAGGCAGATGGGACCAAAGGTTCTTCCCTCTTCTAGCAGTGGACAGCTGCACCCAGACCTGGCTGCCCAAGGCTCCAATGGCCCCCAAGTGCAGTGCAGCTGGCTTTCCTGATAACTTCTCTACATAAATTATACATAACCCAAATTATCCAGTGACCGATAATCTGATAATCTTCTTACTGACAAAATTGTTCTTGCACTATATGAGACATAATGGGTAAGGCCCTTTTCCTGGAATGATGACTATAATAAAAGGTGACTCAGTGTCTCTGGAGTATTCAAACCATACACATTCCAAAGAAAAAGTCTAGCCTTTGACTAACTTCTAGAAGGTAACATTTAAGCCAGTGGGATATCCTGCCTGATAAGAGTATCTTTGTTCACCTAGGGCCTTGTATCAGGCCAGATAGTCTATGCTAACAATGTGGTTAACAATGACTGACGCCTTGGGCCACATGTTATCAGTCTGACCTCTGGAGAGGCCTAGAAACTAAGTAACTAAGGTCAGCCACATGAATGTTATACGGCTACATGATCAACCCTCAATAAAAACTCTGGACATTAAGGATTAAGTGAGCTCCTCTGTCTACAGTACTCTATATGTATTATCACACATTGCTGAGAGAATGAAACACTGTACAACTCCCTAGGAAGAGATGACTGGGAGCCTATGCAGAATTAAATAAGTAGATGTTGTGCCTTCCATAAGGATACAATCTCTTTGTATCATATGCATCCAAATAAACTACTCACATAGTTTTCACAACAAAAATTTTAAAGAAAGGGCTCTGCTTTTGCCAACTTGGAATGGGATATTTATTTGGCAAACACGAATAAAATAGACAGCTAATTTGCATCCAACAGAGTAAAACCTATTTGTCTTTTATTGTAAGAATTTTTAATGTTTTAAATAAATCCCTTGGAGGAAAAAAAAAACAGGTTGTATTCTGTTAGCTGCAAATATAACAGTACTTGAAAGATGGTAGTTACTTAATAAATATTGGTTAAACACACAAGTAATTTTTTTGGTTCCTAATGGAACCTTGTCCCCTTGTTTTGCTATGTGTGTGTATACTTTCTTTCCCCCCTTTATAAAAGCTCAGGTTAAGTATGACTGAGAATCAAAGCTAAGCTGTGGGAAATGAATAAGTTCTATCTTATCATTCTTTGTAGATCAAGCAAACCATCATCTCCACTGCTCACTACACCAAGTAAGCAGTTACCTCCGGCGGGTACAACCAAGGATGGCCTTCTGCAAATGCCTTGCCATCTCCCTCTTGGCCATCTTGCAAACACCTTGCATTCTTGACTGATGGCCCAAACTTCTGGATCATAGCCCACCATCTGGACTTCTGTCCTCCTTCAAGGGCACTGCCTGCGCTGGGCCACTACTCAGTTATTAATTCACTATACTGACTAGAGCAAAATGTCCTACTCATGATCACTCAAATGTTTTTACAAAAGCAAGAACTGCCAGACATCCTTCATTACAAACTCCCTCCAAATCTTGTTTAACAATATGCTATTTCTCCATTTAAGTATAAATTTCTTTAGATCTCTGCCCGGAGAAGTTAGAAACTTCTCTGAAGTTTTAGAGATTACAGGGTGTTTTTAAATTTTCTTCTTTTAGTTTTATTTATTTATTTATTTATTTATTTATTTATTTCTGAGAAAGAGAGACAGCATGAGCAGAGGAGGATCAGAGAGAGAGAGATAGAATCTGAAGCAGGCTCCAGGCTCTGAGCTAGTTGTCAACACAGAGCCTGACTCAGGGCTCAAACCCACAAATTGCAAGATCATGACCTGGGCCTAAGTCAGACGCTTAACTGACTGACCCACTCAGACACCCCACGATTACAGTTTTTAAAAGGAAAATGTTGAAAAAGCAAACAAAATCACCGAATGGTTAATGTCTGGGCTGGAAAGTTCCAGATTTGTCGGCCAGGCCCAGCCAGCTGCCTGTGACTTTCCACACATCAGCAAGTTCCCCTCATAAAAGGTTTACTGCTCAAGCCAGGCTGGCTGCAGACAGAGTTAAACCAACACAGTACAAAAAAGTGAGGGGAAAACAGTGTGAGACCAATTAAAACAAATTGGTAATGAAAGCAACAGCTGGATGTCAACATGTTCTGCTCTGTTAATGGTATGTCGACAGGGTGATTTTTAGAGAAACTGGTGCCTTCTGAAGGAAAGGAGAGACCAGCTCCCTAATGGGACAGAGCAGGCCTGTACCTCACCAGAGGCATTCCTGCCCACTCACTTGGGAGGCCACCTGCACAGAAGAAAACCTGTGCAAGAAGCTTTTCTCTCTTTTAAGGCGTCCCACCAAACTGCTGCCATGGGGGAATAACATGCCAACCGACTCCTGCTGGGCTCATTTGACAAACAACGTTATGACAGAAGAGGAGAGCCAAGGCAGCCTGAAGATCACTGGAAAAGTCCGAGGACCTGGGTTCTGAATCTAGCATTGTCATCCTGACCTTTGTCCTTGCTACAAACACCTCATCTATAAAGAGAGGAATGAAATACCCCGCCTTCCCCCTTTTCTGGCCCACTTACAGGAGTATCTCGAAGATGAGATGAGAAATTATATAGGAAGACAGTTTAGAAACTGCAGACATCGCCCTCATTTAAGGAGTTCTTAAAAAGCTGGCTGGCGTGTTTTTAAAAACTGGTTTCATAGCCATTCCAGAGCATGTAATGTTGAGTCTCATGTTGTACCACCTGCTTCTTCTCATAATACAGGGTAAATCCCAGACCTCGCTGCTGAGAAATCATCGTTGAGATGTAATACATGTTGGCTGAGTGTATGTGTGCTAGGTCTTTTAATCATTTCATCTTGGTAACAAGCCTCTGACTTAGGTATTATCATTCCACATTACAGACAAAAAAAAAAAAATCTTAGGCTCAGAGAGGTTAAGTAAGTTGCTCCAAGTCACACAGCTATTTAGTTGGGAACCAGGACTTGAACCACAAAGCCTTCACTTGTAACCACTGGGCAACTTTCATGACTAGACTGTCCCCACTCTCATGCAGGAGGGTGTTGATACAGGGTTAAGCCCCAAAGGGCAACAGCAAAGCAATATGAGCCAAGGGCCTAAATATTGACCCCTTACCAGGACTAACCCTGGTGTAATTTGAGTTTATGCCCCAGAAGACAACTTTAACTTAAGTGGCCAGGCTGAGGAGATACCGTGCCCCCTCCTAAGAAGTGGGTCCTTGTGGAGGAAGTGGTGTTTTCTATACCCATATGAAAGCATCCTATGAGAGAGCATCAGCTGTGAGCAACTATCCAGAAAGGGTAATGTGCCCATTCCAAAGAATATCAATCAACAGAAAAGTTTTCTACCACCTAGTACTCCTCCATGACCTTCTCCTAACCTTGTGGAGCCAGGGGCTGCCAAGTAAGAAGGAACAGATGCAGAGAAATACAGCACATGGGATGAGAGAAGGAGAGCAAACAAGCCACCATCCACCACTGCAGTCCCCGGCGGAGGGAAGGGAGGTATGTGAACGCAGATTTAATTAAGGAATTTTCATTATCTCTGGAGTTTGCATTTTAATTACTGTTCTTATGACTGCCTATGACCTGAGGTTGTTTTTTTTTTTTGTATTTGTTTTTATTTTCAAATCTACTGTATGGGAAAACTAGAAAACCTATAGAAACTTCCCACATTTCATTCAATGTCAGGAAAGAACAAGGTCCCTGAGGGAGTTTGGAGTTAGAAAGGAGAAAAACATTCAGATGCTTTATGAATTACTCCACTCTTTTAAAATACTTACACTTTCCTGGTCCTAGGAATGAAAAATGGCTAAGGTTTCAGAAATACTATTGCACATGCAGACACATAAGTCTAGTTCAAAACCGAGGTGTTTGAAGAGGGAGAAAACTTGAGAGAGGAAAAGGTAGGATCAGGAAGAATCCTCTATCATAGAAACATATTCCCAGGCCAGGCCAAGTCCTTTGAAGTGTGTGGAACTCATTTGTGGATCTCAGCCCCCAGCCTGAGGCTCTGATAAAGCAGCCAGCCTGTCTAGTGCTTCCTTAAAAGCCAAGTACCCTTCAAGGTCTCTGATTCGTTCCTCCTTCCCCTTCTTCCTCCTGTCTTTTGGAGAAGTGTACTGACTTCTGTGAGTTGTCAAGTGTAAAATGGACCATGCAATCATTTCCACAGCCAAAAATATGTTCTCACAGACCCATACAGTCATGCATCAAGTATTCCAACAGCTACAGATTACAGAATAAAAACACAACTTAGCACAAATAAACTCTGTACCAGTTTAGTGGAGGGTGATAGGGGATTTAAACAGGAAACCAGCGAACATTTGCTGGTTCCCTTAGTCTTCCAAGAAATTAGAAATGAATGCAACAACAAAAAAAGAGAAAACTGAATCAAATGGCCTTTTGCAAGGTGAAACAATACATGTATAAGTACACACATGCCCTAGGTGACTTCAGCAGTAGGTTATAACAGAAGTCCAAAGGTATAACTTATGCACTCAACTGTTCATTTTCTCCCATATAGGCAATTTGATTACTAGATAATTGGTTAATACCAAAAATATAATTTTAATAATTTAATAAATCATGAAGATTATAAAACCTAATGAATATCAAGAAATATAATCTCCCTGAACGCTACCACCCTTAGAACCCAGTGTCTGGAGCCAAGTGGCAGAAGCCTTCAACTCTCCTTCCAGATTTTCTTCAGAACAGGACTTTCTGTTGATTTAGTGTTCTTATGGCACAGAATCAGCAAATCTCTAAAGCGAGAATAAAACCTACATTTATTACCATCTATTATGTACATATATCACCTACTATTTACTTCTCACAGCATCTCTATGAGGTAGTCAGTACTCCATTTTGAGATACAGGCTTCCAGTGATGGAGTGAATATGTCATGAGGATAAAAGGTACAACACAGGGAATATAGTCACTGGAACTATAATAGTGCTGTGTGGTGACAGATGGGAGCTGCACTTGTGGTAAGCATAACATACAGACTTGTCAAATCATTACCTTGTATGCTTGAAACTAATGTAACATTGTGTGTCAACTATAATAAAAAATAAAAATAAATCTCTATAATATATAAAAATAAAAATATATGATATGTAATATATAAATATATAATAAAACAAAAACATATAATAAAATTCCCTCTTTATATATACATACATGTATACTTATGTGTGCATGTGTGTGTGTGTGTGTGTGTGTGTGTGTGTGTACACACACAGATAAGAATACTGGCACTCAGTTTATGTCATGGTCAATGATGCCAAAGCTGGAACCAGAGCCCAGGACCCCTGAATTTGACTGCAAAACAACTACCAGCAATTGTACTGCATTAGCTCACTAATTCTAACAATTTTTGGTGACATCTTTAGGATTTTCTCTATCTAAGATTACATCATCCACAAACAGAGAAGTTGTACTTCTTTTCATATTTGGTTGCCTTTTCTTTCTTTTTCTTGTCTGATTGCTCTTGTTAGGACATTCATAAATATGTTGTGTGGAAGTGGTGAAACGGACACCCTTGTCTTATTCCTGATCTTAGTGAAGGTAACTTTTCACTACTGAGGATAATGTGAGCTGTGATCTTGCTATACACAGCCTGTAGTATGTTGAGGTACATTCTTCCAAACATAATTTGCGGAGAATTTTTATCATGAAAATATGTTTGACTTTGTCAAAGGCTTTTTCTGCATCTACTGAGATGATCATACGATTTTTATTCTTCAATCTGTAAATATGGCATAGCACATTAATTGATTTGCTTATTTTGAAGCATTCTTGCAGCCTAGGGATAAATCCCACATGATCATGGTGTATGATCCTTTAAATGCGTTGTTCAATTCAGGATACCACTATTCTGTGGAGTATTTTTCCATCTGTTTATTGGGGATATTGGTCTATAGGTTTTTGTAGTGTGCCATTATTTTGTTGAGGATTTTTGCATTATATTGGTCAGGGATACTGGCCTGTAATTTTATTTTCTTGTGATGTCCTTGCCTTGCTTTGGTATCAGGACAGGCTGATGAAGACAATGCTGGTCTCATAAAAAAAAAAAAAAGTCTGAAAATGTTCCTTTCCTTTCAATGTTTTTTTAAAGAACTGGAGAAGGATTGGTATTAATTCTTCTTTAAATGCTGGTAAAATTAATCAGTGAAGCCATCTGATTCTGAGCTCTTATTTGTCAGGACGTTTTTATTCTGCTTAAATCTCCTAATTCTTTACTGCTATTGTCAGACTTTCTATTTCTTCTTAATTCAGTGATGGTAAGTTGTATGTTTCTAGGAATTCTTTTTTTTTTTTAAGTTATCCTATTTGTGTATAATTATCCATACTAGTCTCTTATGATCCTTTGTGCTTCTGTGGTATCAGTTGTAATGTCTCATTTTCCTTCTGTGATTTTTTTTTTAAATAAATCTCTTTTTCTCTTAAGTAGTTTAGCTAGAGGCTTGTCAGGTTTATTCATCTTTTCAAAAACACCAGCTCTTAGCTTCATTATCTTTTCTACTGTTTTTGTAATCTCTAATGTATTTCCACGCTAATCTTTATTATTTCTTTCCTCCTGCTCACTTTGGGCTGTTTGTTTCAGTGCTCACTTTGGCAGCACATATACTAACACTGGGCTTAGTTTGTTCTTCTTCCTCTAATTTCTTGAGTTGGAAAGTTCAGTTGCTTATTTGAGATCATTCTTTTTCCTTAATGTAGGTGTTTGTCAATATAAATTTCCCTCTTAAGAAATGGCTTTTCAAATTGAGCTCTTTTGTTCATTTTTTGCTTATTTGAAGAGGCAGATTAGTAGGAGATCCTCTCCTGAGCAATCTCAGTACATTTATTTCTAGTATCTCTTCCTACCTCTTTCCCTCTTTTGGTAACCCCATTCACATCTGCCTCTGTGTTTTCCTGCCCAAGCTTCCAGTTGGTTCTCCTCTCTGATGCCAAGAGGAGACGAGTTTAAATTTTAAAGTAAATTTTAGGACTGCACAGTTTCTCTCAATTCCAAGAAGCCAGGCCAGATGCTGGGGGCCTCCTGTGATTTTCCCTAGGGCAGGGGCCTGAAGTACTCAAAATTAAGCGCCTTCCCCTCAAACAGCAGAGTTGAGCTGGCTGCGAGTGTGAGTTCACACAAGATCTGCAGAGAGCTGGGGTGGTGGTGCAGGGGCGGGAACACGAAGACACACAGAGTGTTAGGAGTACACCTGGGTGAGTTGGTGGGGGGTGGGGAGGTCAAAGGGTGATGCATCCTGGCAAGTGTGTGAGCAGGCTTCTGGGTGAATTTTGCGAGATACTTAGTGGAAAGCATAGCCTTTGTTGAGTTCTATGCTCTGGTTCCTGTGAGGCCCTTTTCCCGTTCCTGGAAACTTGTAGACTTTTCAGCCATTCCCATGCCCTCAGTGTTCTGGATGGGGTAAGGAAGTAGTGAGCCTCTCAGGCAATGCCCTGCATGGCTGGGTAAGCCAGGCACTCACTACCTCTCATTTTGTCCTGTGGGAGAAACTATAGACCAAGGAGGTCTCTTGGGGGGAACAGTGATACAAAGAGAGTGAAACTGTTCTTGTTACCCACTGCAATGTCTCTATTCTTAGAATCTTTGCTCTAAAGGTATGCTAAGACCTCTCTACCGGACTCCCACAAATATATTCTTCTGTACGGATGGCTGTCAAAATCAGAGTTTCTTGCGGAAGTCAGAGGAAGGAATGAGAACTGAAAACCACTTTTCTGCCTTCTTGCTGATGTCACATCTCTCAACATCCATTTTTAATTTTTCAAAAATTCATTAAATAGTATTTAATGTATAGTAATCAATAGTATTAAATGAATATTTTATAATTTTAGAAATATATATAACTGACTTACTAATTTGTATATTACTATAAAACTAGTATGTAGTATATATATCTGACATGTTTATATATAAAACTGATATATATTTCATTTATTTATGAAATGAAATGTTGGAGAATGTCATATTACTGACATTTATATATAAAACTGTTAGATATATTTATATATACTTCTATGAATACATAAAAACATATATAATTAAATATACTAATGGAGAAATACTCGATTATACTGGAAAGAGATCATTTTAATCAAGACTCAAATTCCAGAAGCCATATAAGAAAAGATTGTTAACTTAAGCTACCTAAAAAGAAAAATCTTGAACGTCACACAAAATACTGTAAGGAAAGGCAAAAAATAACAAGAGAAATATCTGTAAATAATTTTGTAGATATAGGACTAATTTTCTAAATATTATATAAGCACCTAGAAATTGAAATAAACCTCAAGAGATAGTTTATGCAAAAGGATACTCATACAAAAAGAGTTACTCAAATATACACATGATAAAAGAAATGCAAATTATAATTATGAGATACCATCTTTTACTTAGAATAGCAGAAAAACTGAACGTTTTCTCAGTAGCAAGGCTGTATTGAGACAAGCCTTCTTAGACATGATAGGTACAAGTATAAAGTCATACAGCCCCTATGGAAGCCAATTCAAAAATGTCAATCAAATTTATGAATTCATTTACCCTTGGCCCAGAAATCCCAATTCAGGAAATTTATTCATAAATATGCTTGCATCATTTTTAAAATGATATAATTACAAGGGTATTTATTCAAGGATTTTTTTTTCAAAGGCCAAAAATTGTATCCACTCAAGTCATCATCTTCTGGGAATACAGTCAAATACAGTATAGCTCTATAATAGAAGACTATAAAGCTGCAAAAGAAATAAAAAAGATGCAGGAACTCTCTGTTCTAGTTACTACTGCCACATAACAAACCAAGATGTAAAAAACAGCCATTTTATTATGCTCACGGATTATCCGGGTCAATAAGTCAGAAAGGGCACAGTAGGTAGGAACACCTTATCTCTTTTCCACCAGGTATAAGGGCCTTCAGCTCAGAAGACTTGAAGGCTAGGAGCTGATTCCACTGCTGGAGGCTGAACTACTGGGCCGATCTGCTCACTTATAACAATGGTGCCAACCGCCAGCTTTTGAACTCCGCTGTAGCTGAGGCTATAATACCTACCCATAGCCTCTCCCTGTGACATCTTAAGCTCCTTACAGCTTGGTGGCAGGCTTCCAAGAGGAACATCCTAAATAGAAAGCCCAGAGGAGGCTGTATTGCTTCTTCTGTCCTAGCTATGTCAGTGTTACAAGCCCATTCAGATTTGACTCCCGTCTCCATGGGAGGAATGTTCAAGTAAAAGCGGAAAAAAGAATAGGTGGGATGGGAAAGCTCTCGCTATGCAATTTTTGGAAAATACAATCTGCTCCACATTTATGGAAAGACAGGTTATAGAATTAAGTCAAAAAGCAAGGTACTGAAAGGCATGGAATATGCTATCTTTTATGAAAACAAAAGGGAAGAGTCAAGTAGGGATAAAGAAACCATGATACCCAAGAAACACACAAGAAAATACACAAGAAACTAATAAAAATAGCTAAATGTCAAGGAAATTGTAAGGAAAAAAAAGGGTAAATGAGATCAGGAGAGAAAAAATGTTATTTCACTTTTCTTGTTTTTTCAAACTTGAGAATGTGCATCTTCTGGGAAAAATGTTAAAAATAATGATAAATGATACACTGACAAACACACATTTACACACACATGTAGATAATTCTCCGTCTAGAATAATTATGTGAACTTATGAGCTTTTTAAGTTTAAAGAAGTGTTTACATATGTAAGCCTTTCCCGGAACCCCTAAGCAAAGAGCCTGTTCCTTGACCCAAAGAAAAATCACCTCAAAAGATTGTGTACACTTAGAAATAGAAAAGTGACTTTTCTGTATTCACACTTTGTAAGGAGGCCAGTGACACCTGCAATGCAAGTCTTGGCCTCCATTTTTCTTCATTACATTTCATTTCTCACTGAAGGTTAAAATGACAGTTGATTTTGAATGTTTGATAATAATTTCTGTCTTCTCTTTGCATTTCCCTCACTCCTAACAAGTAATATCAATTCACTGTTACCCTGGGTCTGGCTATTTGCTAACCATCAATGTAACCTATAATTCAACCTTTACAATAACGTTATGAGGAAGGAATTGTTATTTTGTCAATTTTACAGATGAGTTTGCAAAGTACCAAAATGTACACAGTGTTTGTAGTGGAGATAGTGCCTGTAATGTTTGGTTGGCTCCAAAATGTGAATCTCTAAACTCAATTTCAAGACCTTCTTAACCTGGAGTTAACACTCATCTAGAAAACCCTTTAACAAACCATGAAGCCATTTAGTTGGAGGTAGCTCTGAAGAGTACTTCAACTAACCTTTCCAATTATAGAAAAGGAAATTAAGGTTGGAGAAACAAGTCATCCTGCAAACCCCATGCAGAATCTAGGTCTCCCGACTCCCCATGCCCTGGGCTTCTCACTACAGCACTGCCCTCCTGCACACAGGAATTCACTTGTCACCTAGTAACCCCACCACAATGGCCTGTGACAGGTTGTATTCAAATTGAATCCATTTTGAGGTACACTCACAATACAGCTGCAATAGCTGAGTGGGAGGCTGATCACCATCACAAAGGGAGAGAAATGTCCCACTTTCCCTTGGCCATAAAAAGAGTTCTAATTATGCTAATGAATTTAGAAAATTTTATTTATAGATGGAATAGAAGGCTGCTAACAAACAACCATGGAATTTGAACAGTCCCTAACCCAAGAATTCATGTCAGTTATGCAGATGAAAGACACTCCCAGAGGAAGGTTTTTAGGGCACTGCCACTGTGTCTGGACATCAAGCAGGAGCCATTTTGACTTACTAAGGCTAACTTTCAATGTTCCTACTACCCAGTTTATCCTATGTGTGAAATGAAGGAGCATAGACATTAATATCCATTCACACATGCAGCAATGACTTACTGAGCACCTTCTCTGTGCCCAGCATCCTCTCCAGGCCAGGACGTTGGCAAGGCAGTGATGAATTGGGCCCAGTCATTGACAGCTGCTAACCACCAGCATAGTATGGGTCAACTCACTTCTTGTGTCTATGATAAATGTTAGCTACTTTATAATCCCTCAATTTTTTAATCAATCAATCCAAAAAAGTTGGATTTTTTTCAGCTTTAAAAATTGAGACACAACTGACAATAATTTTATTTGAGAGAGAGAAAAAGAGAGAGGCAGAGGGAGGGAAAAGGAGAGTCTCAAGCAGGCTGTAAAGTGTCAGCACAGAGCCAGACACAGGGTTCGAACCCATGAACATGAGATCATGACCTGAGCTGAAATCAAGAGTCAGAAACTTAACCAACTGAGCCACCCAGGCACCCTGACAATGAGTTTTTTAAAACTTCCTGTAGTGAGCCTAATTTTCCACATACGTTTTGCTTCTATACACTAATCAATGCTGTTACTGAACAGCTAAGAGCCAGACTTCCAAACAGACACTAAATCCCTAGTATTCCACCTACAGTCAAAGCCAAGTTTAGGGTTGTAACGGAAGGCATTTTTAAAAAGTGCCACAAGAGAAAGCAATAGGAACAGGAAGCTTCTTTAGTGGAAAATAACTTCTGAAAAACAATCTATGGTGTTCAAGTGATTTATGTATTTTTTATTTTATTTTCTTGTGTCAGACTTTCACCAAGCCAAGATAAGTCTATGACTTTTTCAAAGACAGCTGCCTTAAAGCAAGTGTACCCATTACCCTACAAAAGATAACATACTCAGGTTGGAACTTCAAGGAATTACAATCTTTAAAAAATCCCAGTAAAATCTCATGTGTTTAATAATATTTTTAAAAGTAGCACTAGCTTGGAAAGAAAGAAAATAGAATGTTGTGATATCCAATCCTTCTATCGCTACACCTTTCTATCTAATACAACAGTACCATACCAAGCTTTCTGACCCAACTAGGTTTAGAAAATTGTAATTTATTAGGCATGATTAAGAAACATTTCATGCTAGCTGTAAATGGTTGTAAAACCAAGTATTGCCATATGTTGTTTTGAAAGTGCAGAATGTAAAAGGGAATTATTACCTGAAAAATAGTCAGGCATCTATTGCACTTTATGCTCTGACAGGTAAATTGATAAAGACGTGTTCAGAACTGGCAAGTTTCTCCTTGCAGCTGCGCTGAAATGGCCATCAGGGTTGGTCATCCCCAGGGCAAGAGGTTATAAATTTGCTCTTTGATAACTCAGGCAGGGTGGGGAAAAATCTCCGAAGGAACAGCTAAACCCTTCTTTCCTTGCTACAGTTGCTGTTCTGAGACCAAATAAGAATTTAGACTCATAATATCTGACTGTAAGTTTCTCTTATAGTCACATACTAGCTAAGTGACTTGGCCATTAAATAAATGCTTAAATGCTGTGTTGAACCTGTGGCTAATGGAGATATAAGAAATGTTAATGTCCATTGTTTAGGAATGTACCATATGAAGTATTCCCAAGAGAGTATTGCCTGTTAGAAATATATGGTTATTAATTATTCTCAGGTACTATGATGGTTCAGCACTTAACTACTAAAATCCTCAGAAGACCAATAAGGTCTTGTCATATCATTAAAGGAAACTATTTAAACTTTCTGAGCCTTTTTGACCACTGACAGTTTTGATACTCTAATGTGAAAAAAAAAAAAAAGAATATGAATTAAGTGTACAAACATCAACATTTGATAATAAAACTTTAGGATAATTTGAGATTTGTTCTAAACTGTATATATATTAATCACTCCAACTTTCCCCTATAGAGAAAAATGGACTTCTACATTGACAAATGATATTTAAATCTCATCGACAACCCAAATACTAACTCATAGGTATATTTACAAAACAAGTTTAACTTCTATCTTACTTAGGATCTTCTGTGTCTGATTTATCAAAATGTCATCTTTGTAAATTGTGTAACACTTTACTGTTTGTTTGTATCTACTCACTATCTATCTCAAGATACACTAGATATATAAAGATACTATACTATGTATAACAGGATCAACTAGATAGACTCTGTTTGCACAGAGCTTACATTCTAAGATGTTAAAACTCTAGAGTAGCGGGGCACTTGGGTGACTCAGTTGGTTGAGCATCCGACTCTTGGTTTCTGCTCAGGTCATGATATCATGGTTTGTGGGATGGAGCCCTGCATTGGACTCCATGCTGACAGTGTGGAGCCTGTCTGGGATTCACTCTCTCCCCTGTCTCTGTCCCTCCCCTGCTCATGCTCACTATCTATCTCTCTCAAAGTAAATAAATAAACTTAAAAAAAAAAAAAAAAACCTGCAGAGGAAAGAGTGCTATGGAACCTATGGTAAATGTGTATTGAGTGCCTTTTATTATAGGCTCAAATAAATCAAACTCATCCTTTATGACCTAGTTTAAATGCTATCTTCTCCTTGAATCCTCTCCTGATATCTGACAATTAGAAGTGATTTTTTTCCTCCTTTTAACACCCAGTTGATTACTAATTTTTCCATTTCCTCACTCAACATATACTTGGTGAATCCTTACTCTGTGCACAGAGTAACCACTCAAAAGAAAGATGCTCAGTGAATGAGCCAATGAGTTCATGGATGTGAGACAGCAAAGTAACATTTATCACCCACTTGGTAGAGACCAGGATTGATGCTAAGTGCCCCTACATGCACTTTTTTATCCCATAATAGTCCAAAGTGGTAGAGATTATTCAAAAGTATGGGGTGTCACAGTGAATAAAACAGAGAAAGCTCCTTTGAACCTTATATTCCAGTAGAGAAGTCAGACAAGTTAAATAAAAAATAGATACATAACAGTTAGGTGTGATAGCATGATTTAGTGTTTAGCGCCATGAGGATAAAAAAGTAAAGTGTGAAACTGGCATCAGTGGTGATAATGGTGTCATGTGATAGAGGCTTGAATAAAGTGAAGGAGTGGAAGAAGGACATACCCGAAGGAAGAGCATTCCAGGCAGAGGGAAAAGCACACGTAAAATCTCTGAGGAGATGAATGTGGCTGAAGGGGAGTGAGTGGGGAAAAAAAAGATTAAAGGAAGTCAGAAAGAGAGCTAAGAGGCAGAGTTGTACTATTCTATAGGTAAAGTTAAGGAGCTTGTTAGGAAATTGATTTGATGCTGCCTTAAAATTATAAAGTGTTCAGATTTGGGGGCACCTGGGTGGCTCAGTTGGTTAAGCTTCCAACTCGGTTTGGCTCAGGTCATGATCTCACAGTTCATGAGTTGGAGCCCCACATTAGACTCTGCACCAACAGCTGCAGAGCCTGCTTGGGATTCTCTCTCTCCATCTCTTCTGTCCCTCCACCTCTCTCTCTCTCTCTCTTAAAATAAATAAACTTAAGAAAAAGTGTTTAAATTTCAAGAAGGCAGATGTAGTATGGTATAATATAGAAGGAAGAACATTATACTTGTATCCAGACAAACAAGCAAAACCCGAAGAGAAGTAAATAAGTAGATTCCTTCCACAGACCAAGTTATTAAAATTCCCTGAGACTGTTTTCTGTTTTATAAAATGAAGACCGTATTGCCTGAAGGCAGGGGTGAGAACAATATAATCCTAAAATCTAAGAGTTAAACTTTAAAACTGGCACCAGTTATATGCAATCCCTTTTATATGAAAAGTGCTTTAAGGAAGAAAATGTATTCCCTATGCTGTAAGCAAGAAAGGAAAAGAATCTGGCTGTTACTATATCGATAAAAAATCACATATCTCAAGGAAGAATGAGTCCATCAGAAAAAGAATCAGTCAGCAAGGAAAGGAGCATGACAGAAAGGAAGGCATGAATTATCAGTATGCCTCTAGCACTGATGGGGGAACAAAGCGTCCTAGGAAGATAAAATGATGCAAACGTGCCCAATTCTCCTTATCGTCAAGACAGATCTATCAGACCATCAGAGTCTGATACCGTTAAACATATGAGTTATCCATCCAACTCTCCTTGTTCTGATTCCATGCTCATAAGCTACCTTCTGATAACCTAGCTTCCCAAGATGATTTTCTACAGGGAGAGAGTGCTCTGGTGTGCTGAAAAGTTACAATTCTCTCTACAAATTACAACATTGGCATTCTGTATTCTATACCTTATCCCCCTGTGGATTTAGCTGATGTGAATCAGCATGCCTAAGCCCAATAAAGCTTTGAGAAACTGACACTGTCTGTTTTCTGAATCTGAAAGACTGAGGGGTCAGACTCTGGGTTTTGATGGGCTCAGCAGGTGATGCCCCTCCAGGGACTGTTGGTAACTAGCCAGCCACACACATTATTTTTTAACTTCTCCACTGCCTAATTCCAAAAGGTTGTGGGGTTTAGGTGAAATAATGTATTTGAAACTGTTTAGAAAGCTGTAAAGTTCTTTTGACAATCACTAAAAAGTGCCCAAGAGATGGCGAAAGAAACAAATTGTGTCCTACAAACCTTGCCTCATCTGGATACTTGGGACCATCTGGAGAATAGAAAAACTTCCATTCTAGGAGTAATGGCTGTATCAACGCCATGAAGAATGTAAAACTCACTGAACATGTTCAGATACTGAGTACCGTATCTTTCCCTGTTTAAGTAATTTTCTTCATGGATAGAAATTTTGGATTTTCCATTTAAGAATACAACATTTCAGTACCCAGATCTAGAACCACCACTAGCTCTTTTGCGATATGTATATAGATATTATACACACACATAGATATAAATATATAGTACTTAATGACACCCCAGGCAATAGCCCCAGCTATATAATTTGTAAGGATATGTGCAGAATTAAAACACAGAAACCTTCGTTTAAAAATCAAGAAAAAGGGGCGCCTGGGTGGCTCAGTCAGTTGGGCAGCCGACTTCGGCTCAGGTCACAATCTCATGGTTCATGGGTTCGAGCCCCGCGTTGGGGCTCTGTGCTGACAGCCAGCTCAGAGCCTGGAGCCTGCTTCAGATTCTGTGTCTCCCTCTCTCTCTGACCCTCCCCTGCTCACGCTGTCTCTCTCTCTCTCTCTCAGAAATGAATAAAACTTTAAAAAAAAAATCAAGAAAAAAAGTACTGTAAAATATATTAAAATATAAAGCATTTTCTTGTCTTTCATGGTCCCTCTCCTCACTTGTTATGGTGTTTTTCACTTGTTAGTGTCACACTAAGTAAAGAAAAATTAATTTAAAAAATGTAGCCTGAATTTTATTATCCATCTTCATGTTGTGCAATGCCAACTTTAAATGAAAACATTTAAATGAGCTTCTCATCTCAAAGAAACAATAATCAAAATTACACAGTTTGAATTTCTCACTGGTCACTGTAACACATATTTCCTTCTTGCTAGGACACAGGAAACACTGCAGAAAAAATAATTCAGCTGTTTTTATATCACATCTTGACACATGCACATACTGCCAACACTCTGTACCCTCAGCTTAGTAATGAATAAGGACATACTGACAGGAAAAAGAAGTAGGAGTTATTTTCCTTTCCTTCTATGTCATTTTTAGCATCAGTGGTTACATAATATAAGGAAGTAACATGAGTAAGAAAGGTTTTGGGTCGTTCAGTTTCTTTGAATGCCACTGCCTTCTTTCTGTCTTTGAAGAAAGTCTAGATTTCAGCAGAAATTGTGGTCTCTTGGGGCTGTCAGCACTCTCTCTTATCCAGTCATAAATGTAAGACACCACCTTGTACTTGCTCTGAGTCTCTCTGGACCCCCACATATTTGGCGTACTAGAGTTCTATGCTCACAGGACATCACAAACGTTATGTGTGAAGGCCACAGTACAGAACAGAACAGTCATGCCTATTACACATATCCCATCTACTCAAATACATTCTTAAAATTATTAGAGATGTAAGACGGAGGGGTGCCTGGGTGGCTCAGTCAGTTAAGGGCTGATTCTTGTTTCAGCTCAGGTCACAATGCAAGTCTGCAAGGTGATGAGTTTGAGCCCCACAACAGGCTCTGCACTCAGCAGGAAGCCTGCTTCAGATCCTGTCTGTGTCTCTCTGCCCCTCCCCTGCTCACGGATGCCTGCACTCAGGCTCTCTCTCTCTCAAAAATAATTAAATGTTAAAAGCATTTTTTTTTTAAGTTTTAAAAAGAGAATTTTAAGACAGCAAAAGCAGAACATTGAACCAAGCATAAGTTTGTTCTGAGCACGCTGGCTTATGGAGCTGCACAGGTCCATCAACCAAATCAGCCCTGTCACGCACTACTTTAAGGACAAATAATTAAACTCTCATAACAACTATATGAGGTTGACACAATAATTATCTTTCATTTCTGAATGAGGAAACGGGCATGGAGAAGTTAAGAAGCTCATTCAAGTGCCAATAAGAGCTAATAAATGACAGAGCTGGGATTTGAACCTAGACTTTTTTAAACTCACCAATATACAGGGTTTCTTCTCCTAAAGGCAATGATTTTAAATTCAATCCCAAGCTTCTTTGGCTCTTCCTTACTTCCTTAACTCCTAAAAATCTAAAAGACAATTCATATTCATCATAAAGAAACCCAAAGATATTATGGGCATTTATTGTAATTGACTACACTTGACATTAGCAGGGATAATGAATACTTATAGTTATCAGTGAGTGCTTCCTCTGGGCCTACTAGCAATTTGATGACATAGTTGTAGTTATTACCTGTGCTTACAGGTGTGAGCATAGAAGTTTAGAGAAATTAAGTAACCTTTGTCTGACTAATTAGGTAATAAGTGCAAGAGTCAGGATTTGGCCACAGACAATTTGATATTAATATGCATGGGCTTACTCTTTGTCACAGCGCTATAATTTTCCCAATGTCCATTTTAATGGTGCCAATAGTAAGTGATTGGGACCAAACCTACATACATAGAGTTTATTTCTGTCAGATTGCTTCTCAATCTCATAGGCTCAAAATGAGAGGTATAATTCAATTGCAAGAATAAAGTGTTTGACATTCAAATGTGTACCCCAGTACAAATTTGTTAAACAGTTTCGTCCTCTGTTTAAATACAGTTCAGATAAATGAAACCTGGAATGAAATGCCAGAAATATAAAGAATCCTCAAAAGCTTACAATGCTGCCCTTGAAGAAACTGTTATCCCTAGCAGATAACCTCTGAACAAATACAGGTAGTAACTGGATGATCTCTGCTAATTGAGTCCAATAGAGAGAGGAAGCTCAAGTCCTCTTCTTGCTTCTAATGTCCATTAACACTACATAATTCTTTGGACAACCTTGAGATCAAGAGAGATGGGCATAAAACTGGAAAGCTCCCAGATCAGTCTCAAAAAGAATTCTCTATTCAGAAGTTGCTTTCAGAATAGCATAATTGTTACAGTAGATCACATAATTAAATAACAAAAGCATAATCAGAATAGCCATCTCCAAAATTAGGTAACATAAAAAAGAAAAGAAAGCCTAAAGAAGTAATTTTGGCTTAGGACATAAAATTAACCAGGGAGCTAAGGGACTGTTAAAGTCCAGAGCCATGTGTAATGATGGAAGACTTTTAAATTCCTGGCAAATTTTCAAGGCACATAAAGGAAAATTAGGACTGTTCTTCCTAACAGATTTTTAATTATACGAGCATTTTATTCAAAGTAGCTGAATTCCTTTACCCTCCATTGTATATTCTGCAATTAATTGAAGATCCATCACAGAACACTTAGCTCTTCTACTGCTGTTTACCTAAGGAAATCAACATATCAGAGGCATTTTTAAAATAACTGATGACCTAAACTCATTTTAGAAAGCAGGAAATAAAGGGACACACTCATACTTCCTAGTGAAAAAAATAAAGCATTCATTCCATTCCCTATTCCTTTATTGGACCAGGCAGCTCCTACATTTTGTTTTTTTAAACAGAAGCTGTCTTAACTTGAGTTGATCCAGAAAACAGAACCAAGCCAGAGACAAAGGATTACATGTAATAATTTAGTGGGAAATTTGATGGAAGTGTCAGGAATGAGGGATATGGGAATTGAAACAGGCATAAGAGAGAGGAATATGAGAAAGCATTATGGACTTGGCTGCTGCTACTAAGCAAAAAAAAAAAAAAAAAGAAAGAAAAAAAAAAGAAAAAAGGTGCTCTACTTGAAAAGATCAAACTAGTAGTCAATGAAATACATCTTTGCACATATGTCTGCTTGGGACAAAGAAAGGGAGGCATTTATCCATTGGTCCTTATTCATTTGTCAAATGATCCCCTCCCAACACACATACACTCACTTACGCACTTCAGTAATCCACATATGTGAGTGCCAAGTGGGTTCCTGTGGATGTCCGACATTCTTGAAACAGAAGCTATAGGACAGGCAGCCAAAGGTCTACACTGGGCAAACCTGAGATGCTTGTCATCAGGGGGCTCCTGCATGCAGCTGGGTGAAGCCAGCATGGAACAGGTCACTGCAGCTGTATGTTGAAGAGGATGTGAATGGCTCCTAAAAGAGAAGCCGGATGGAGTCAACATGTTCACCTTGAACCCATTTCCACTCTTGAGCTCTGAGTAGCTGTTTTACATTTCAGTGGCACAGGTAAAATTTACTACTATTTTCTTAAAGTAATAATAATGATGTTGCAAAGGATTCACAAACATATCTTGAAGTGGATTTAAACTGTCTCCATTCCCAAATCCCATATCATCTTAAACTCCTCTCTGCGTCTAAAGAAGAGAGAACCCACACAAGTATCTACATTAGCTCCCAATGTTTGCTTCTCAAGATTGGTGATACCTCCCTTAGTTGTGAAATCTAGTGGTCTGCTCTCTGTCTGGACATACATTCTATCCATTCCATTGCACTGGCATGGTTAGGTAGCCTCTCCATGAAGAAGAGTATTTTTTGCTTACACTGGCATTTTTCTTTACCTCATTCTCTTTCCCTGCATTGAACTTCATCATTCCCTCTAGTTTCACTTTCTCTTCCTTCTCCCTAAAAGTATGATTTCCCCAAGACTCTGACCTTCATGTGCACAATTTCCTCAGTGATTTCATGAATATCTGTCTCTCAACCCCAAGGGTCCTTTTCTCCACTCCTAACCTTCTAACTACTCCTTCAGCCACTTCCTCTAAAGCCCAACCATAAGTGTGGAAAGTAGTGTCTCAAGTGCAATCTGTTCTAAGGAAACTTGTGACCTCTCTGAAGCTCTGTGTCCCTTTGTGTTTCCAATTTCACATTCATTCTTGTACCCTTCTAGGTCCCAAGCCTTGTTTCTCAGTGCCCTGAACACACTGATTCTATACATGTCTCAAGAAGAAATAGGACATGATTCACCTCCTTTTAAATAATTCAGTGGAAAATGCACCCAAACTGTAAATCCCCTGGAATTGATTTCCATCGTCACTTTAAGAATTTCCAACATGCCAACATTGTGAACTCTTCATATTAGAGAAGTTTGGGGATTAAAAAAAAAAGGTTAATGTCTGTAAGAAATCTATCCACTTAAGACCAGCCAAGGGTTTGGCTCAAACCCTGTTTAAAACTTTTTTTATATACAAAGTCATATAATCCTGATTTTACATAAATGAATAAATATGATCATATGCATTTATTTTAATTCATTTTTAATTTGTACTTAACTTTTTTTGCTTCACTCTCAGTTCCCCACCCCACCCACATAAATGTTCTCCTGCCCCCCTCCACTAGGCAACCCAAATTAACAACCCAAGATGTATCCTTTCATACCTTTTCTCCATGCTCATGTATATATATATATATTTAGCAATATAATGAAATGGTACATGGTATTTAGCTATTGCTTTTTCCATGCCATTTCACAGAAATCTTTTGCAAACCCCAGTATAGTTCTCATTCATTGTTTTTAGTGGTTTGGAAGCACAAAAGCTCATTTATGGATTTTTCTCCTATTCTGAATAATGTTGATGTAAACAACCTTGTAACTAATCCTTATGGAATAAAGTTTTCTTTATAGAGAGTAGATTATCAGGAAAGATATTACTGGGTATACTTGGTTACACATGCTTTTTTAAAGATGTTGGGAGATTGTTTTCATATTTCTTTTATAAGCATGCCACATTTCCCATCCCAGGGGGGCAAGAGAATTTATGTTCATTTTAATATTTGCCAATCTAAAGAGTACAAAGTGAAATCTATTACTTTATCTTTTCCTGACTACTGCTTTTGTGCATTTTTCATGTGTTATTGACTGTGCAGATTTTCACTGTTTTTTTCATATTGACTGCTACTTTTTTATCACTTACATCCTTGTTATAAATTTTTGAGTCTTTTGTATAGCACTTATTAGCTTTTTTCTCTGTTTTACAAGTTTTTCTTTTTCTCAAATATATTGTTGTTTATTCATTTAAAGTTATCTTTGTTTTGTCACAATAAAGTTTTTAAAATTATATATACTCAATTGTTTTTCACTTTTCTTTTATAGGTTCTGGGTGTTAGAATTAGAGCCCTTTGCCTCTAGAGTATTCACAGGGTTTCCTAAATTTTTCTTACAAGATTTTTATTTTGTTTTTTATATTTAAATATCTAAACCAACTGGAGATTATTTTACATGAAGTAAGAAAGAGGCCATTAAAATATTTTTTGATGGACAGCTAGCTGTGCTTTATCAAATAATACATTGTTTTAGATTTCCTAAGTGATGCAGATATTAAATAATCCATTATTTCCTTCTATACTGAAAATATTGCCACTGGCATATATTAAATGCTCATCTATATCAGGATCTACTTTTAGATTCTCTCAACCTTCCCTGTTTTCTATTCTTATAGTTGCACCATAATGATTTATGAGCAGAAGCTTTCTGTTCAGTAGTATTTTCTGAATGTCTAAGGCAAGTCACTTCTCACTATCCCTCCCTTGGGTATTATTGAAGATCTACTTTTATACATAAACTGAAAGATCACTTTATTAACCAAAAAACTATTGAGATGCCAACTATTTATGTATTAAATGTATATATTAAGTTTGGGAGAATTTATATTTTTATACTATTAAATCTATAAGGCAAGACCAAATCTTGTTCAATATCCTTAAATTTTATAATTACCCTCACACAGGTCTTATGCCATTCTTGTTAAATTTAACACTAAATAATATGTTGGGATGCCTGGGTAGCTCAGTCAGTTAAGCATCAGACTTCAGCTGAGGTCATGATCTTACAGTTCATGGATTTGAGACTCGCGTTGTGCTCTATGCTGACAGCCTGGAGCCTGGAGCCTACTTCAGATTCTGTGTCTTCCTCTCTCTCTCTTTCTGCCCCTCACTTACTTGCACTCTGTCTCTCTCTCTCAAAAATAACTAAACATACATTTTTTAAAAAAAACTGAATAATATGTTGATATTTTGGTATTAACAGTAGATTACTTATCCCATTTCCTTTTTAAGGTATTAAGCTCAATTGTTCTCATTTAGACTTGGCTTTTCTGGGCACTGTGTTTCCCAAAAACTACCTTCCTTGTATAGTTACAGCCTGGAATTGGCCAAGAGTGAAGGTGCATGAAAATCTGGAGGCAGAAATGAGGCAGTAGTCATTAGGCTGTAAACAGAGACACACTTTCCAGTTGACATGTGCTTCTCCCCAGGGTTCCCTCCTGGTCATTGGTCCTATTGACAGACAGTGAGCTGACACCAACACTTCACTGTGAACTCAAAGAGGCAGTGGCCATGAAGAGCCAACAATCATACCCTGGCATCTACGCAATCTTCTATGAACTTCTACACCAGCCTCCTTCATGGTTCCAACAAGAGTGACTAGGCACGTCTATATTCTAGGTGTGCAAGTGAGTTACTACCTGCACCTTGGCTAGTTATTTTTCTCTGCTCTTTTGACTCTTCTTTTGGGACTTTTATTTTCCAAACTCTTCTCACACTAAATTAATGTATAGTTCCTATAATAAATTTTCTGTCTCGTAATGCTCTTGGTAGTTCCATTTCTCTGAATGAATCACAATGCTATAGGGAAAGTATAGTTTTGTATTTTATATTATACCCAACCTCTTTACCAAATTAACTTATTAGTTAGTTTAGATTTTTGGAAAACTATCTCATGCTTCCTAGTATACAATACTGTTATCAAGAAAAATAGTTTTTTTTTCAACTTGTCTTCTCTTCCTTCCTTTATTTATTTTTTTCATTTTTTTGTTAGAACCTGATGAGGAAACCAGACCTAATAGGCTGGTGGTACAGCAGCATGCAGGCTGCCAGTCTCAAATATCATTTTAAGTCTCTCTGCTCTTCAGCCTTCTCATGCTCCCTCCACTTCAAGATTAGGAGGCCTCAGCCCATCAGTTCAGCTCCTTAATTTCTTGGGCCAGACAATCTAAAATAATCACACAAGGTTGATGCTTAATTCTTCCTTTATTAAAACCTCATTGCTATCAGGAGCTGCTGCATGGGTGTGTATTCTGTGTGATTACATAGAGCCCTGAATCTAGAAAGGTCTCATGCGAAAAATAAAAATAAAAAAGGGGGGTGGGGTTGCCCATGCTTGGTTTAATATTCTGCTATCACCATTTAAAATTCTTCACAATTTTTTAACAAGAGTTCCTACACTTCTATTTTACACTGAGTCCCCACATATTCAGCCAAGTTCTCACAGGGAACTTCTGAGTTCTAATCATTGTCCCTGAGCTATTAGATGTTAATATTTAATCCCTGTCCTGATCCCCACCAGCTCTCACTAGCTAGATTCCCAAAGCACCCAATGCATCATGTGCAACCAAGAGTGTGTTGCCCAAACAGCTATGTGATCCATAAAGACAGATGTCCAGCAATGGAAGAAGAGTAAAATAAAAATGGACAGGATGCCATTTTCCTAGAATTAGTTGCTGAATATTTCGTGTGTGGACCTTAGGTTTCAAATTTAGTGATTATAGATTTGTACCCAAAAAAGGAACTGAATGATTCTAATAAAAGCGAGGGCAAAATCCATTGATATGATGAAAGAAGAAAATAGGTTCAGTGGAAGAGAATGAATAGAGAAAATATCAAGACAGAACCAAAGAACTAAAGGATTGACAGTAGATAAGACTAATAGAGTCATATTGACCAAGAAAATTGATATTTTTCCGGCTTGTACAATCTATTCAAGAGAACTAAAAGGTGATAGCAAGGTTCAGTAATAAGTCTCCCACAGTTACTGAAAACCTTTAGTTTTTTCCTTAACTGTCCCTGGTCAAACAAGTCTGTTCAACAAATTTTAATTTCTTCAAAAATTAAGTTGTTTTAGTGTTTTATTTTAGCTCCTCATTCTGAAACTTAAAGAATCTTGTAGAACAGTATAGATGTATAATATATACAATATTGAATTTAGTGTTATTGAACACCAGACCATATCCTGGGAGTTGCATATATAACATAGAAACTACCACATCAACAAATATCTTGAGGGTTCACAACTTGCCAGGCAATGTGTGATTTTCAACCCTCAAAAGAATTCTATAAATTAAGCAATTTATTGTCTTTATAAAAATAAGGAAGCCGAAACTCAAAGAAACTTAATGACTAATGTAAGGTCACATAGGAACCAGAATACAAATCCAGAAAATGCCTAACAATGGTCTTTCTTGTAAACATGTACTTACCTACACAAAGCCCCTTTGATCTATCTGGTAACAATCTAGCTCTTTCTCCTTTCATTATATAACTCAGGTTATCAAGAAATGTGGAAATCTAGATGTAGAGATCCTTTGACATTGATCCCGATCTGGAGAAAGGTATCATTTTCTTAACCACACAGATGAGAACGATTTACTAGTGTGTGTTTTCCCATGTGGGTGTATGTGTGTTTGTAGGTTAGTGTGTCTGTATAAGGGTAGGGGTCATTCTTTAGGAATGAAGGATAAGGCCATACTATGCTTAACTACCTTGTACTGTTACCAAACTAAAGATATTTCTATTAATGGGTACAGATTGCAGTTTACCAAGGAGTCCTATCTACCAGTCAGCACAGCGGATAGATCTAGGATAAATCACAGCCTGGAAATTAGTAGTCTCCATTACAGGACACTCACACTCTTTTGAGACTCCCTCCAGGAAGTCCTGTTCTCAGAGAAGTGCATGATTTTCTCTAGACAAAGGAATTCTTATTTCCTTGGAAACCATATCTCTGGTGTCTAGTCTCACCAATTCTTATCATTTTATGCTTCACAGCATGCTGCCTTCTGCTCCTAAATGACACAAGATTCTCATGAATAAAGCAGCATATGGGCTTCCCATCTTTTTTATTTCATCTACATAATCATCATATGATTCTGATTCAATACTTTGTAATCAATTTTTTCCATCTTATTTTTAAGTGGTCACAGACGATAATTATAGCCATCAAAAATATCTTTTCAGTCAATTAACAATTTCCTCTAACAGGGAAGTTTAATCCCAAGAGTGGGATAGGATAGGAGAAGGCTTCGCATTTTGGTGGGCTGGAAATGTGAAATAGATTTTAAGTTTTGTCTTTTAGGTTGAGAAGTCCCTTCACTGCAAAAGTGAGGAGGAGGAGCTAGAAAAAGAGGAGAAAAAAGAAGACGAGGAGATGAAGGGAAAGGGAGAGAAGGAAAGGGAAGGGAAATGAGAGTAGTGAGGTATAACATTGAAGTTTTAATAAGAAACCACTCCAAGTATTTATATCAGAGGAAATTTAATTCACAAAACTGGCAGGGTAGGGTGATGGAGGAGCTGAAAAGCCAAAGTAATCCCAAGATTAGCAACAGTAAAAAGACAGTCTACCATACAGAGCTGGAGAGACAGGAAAAAGCGATTTATTGTTACTAAACCCCAGGAGCAGCAGAAACTAGAATGTGACCTATCAGGAAGGATCTGGAGTTGTGAAGTTCCCAGCCTCGTCTGAGATACCCCTGGAACCAAAATGGGAAGAGGAGTTCTTTCTTGCTGATGTTCAATATAGCCACTAAAGCTTATTTTGGGTGAACAGAGTTGGAAACCAGATGACACGGAGCCTGGGATACATAGCCTACGGTGTCAGCTTCCCTGCAATACAGAGAAGCGCGTGAGACGAAAACTTGTACCTGAGGAATGTATCTGACCACTCAGTCACAGTAGGTAAAATCGGACTCCCAGTCAGATTTGAGCCAACCACATTACCCTTATGGTGGGGGTGCATGATTAACAGTCATGGTTCATATAGGAAACTAGAAGAAAGGTGGCAAAGGAGAAGCTGATGAGAAAATTCTACTTGTAAATGTATGTGCACAAAATAGAGAGGAAGCAAAAAGATTCCGTAGTACACTGAGGGGTGTTATTACACCAGGAATGACATGCCAATAAATAATTGAACACAAGTATCTAGGAAACTGATAACACAGGTGGATGATGAAAAGGTTAGCGTACAAGGGCTAAATTGGCAATGACCCCTGAGAAGTGAAGGGGATAAGGTAAAAACTCATTGTTTGGAAAGAAATAGCTGCCTTTTCAGTTGTCTGAATTGTCCATAGGGACAATAAATGGATGGGGCCCTGGGTGCCTCAATCGGTTAAGCATCCAACTTCAGCTCAGGTCACCATCTCATGGTTTGTGAGTTCAAGCCCTGTGTCAGGCTCTGTGCTGACAGCTCAAAGCCTGGAGCCTGCTTCAGATTCTGTGTTTTCCCCTCTCTCTGCCCCTTCCCTGCTCATGCTCTGTCTCTCAATAATAAATATTAAAAAAGAAAAGAAAGGAAAAGAAAAGGTTGAGCTCCCTAAAGAAGATAAGAAATAAAGGTGTTTTCTGTTCTCCTTTATTTAGTCTTACATTCTCAGGGGCTCCATGATCATGAATATGCCCCCATGATGTCAAGTTTGAAAGAGCAATGAGTAAAAAGATCTAACCAGTCATGATTCCTAATGGCACCACTAAAGCCTCCCTCCATATTAACCTATAATTGCTTCACACTTAGTGCCTTTTACAATTCCATCTACCCAGGTTCTTAAGCTTCCTGTCAGGCTGCAAACACAAAAGGCAATTTATCTTCATACTACCAGTTTCAAAATGTGTGGAGCCTTGACAGTATTTAAATTGGTATTACCTGAGATACTTGTGTTCTTTTTTTGTTTTGTTTGTAATGAGAATCTCTGATGGTCAGACATAAGATCATTCTTCACTTTTTTTTACTGTTTATTTATTTTTAAGAGAGAAAAGCATGAATGGGGGAGGTGCAGAGGTGGGGACAGAGGATCTAACAGCAGTGAGCTTGATGTGGAACTCAAACTCAGAAACCATGAGATCCTCAACTGGGCTGAAGTCTGATGCTCAAACTAAGCCACCCTGGTACCATAAAGAGTCTTCATTTTTAACACATCTCAATTGATAGCCATTTATACTTCAATTTCATAATGACTATTTTTTGGAGCTCTTAGAAAGTCCCTTTGGGGTTACCATAGAAGAAAGGAGCAAGAATTAGGACAAGAACAATATAAAACTCTAAATATCTACCATTTCCCTACAGCATTTTATATGTTGGTCTTCCACTAAGAGTTCATTGAAAGAATTTATTGTATCACCAAAAAAAAAAAAAAAAAAAAGTAAAAAAGAGAAAAGTATGTCTGAAAGGATGTGAAAAATCATGGCTTTATAGAAAATCCTCCTTTAATATGGACTCATTTCAATGACTCTACACTTTTATCTTGTTACCTGCCAGAGGTCCCCTTCTAGGTCAGACTCAGTGCTTCATTCCCTGAAGACTCACAATCCAGACTAGCAAGCTGCTAGAAGTCTTCAGTAAACTCATTATTGTGAGAAGACACCTTTTCCCTGCTTGAGTGTTCTGGCACTTTCCATGATTCTTCAAAGATGGTTGACCCATGATGACATTATTCACTCTGTTCACATCAGAGAGCCCCTGCATGAAGGCAGGCATGAAGCCAGGCATTGTCTAGACACTAGAGATTTGAAATCAATTAGTCAGGAATGTGACATGTTGTTTAATACCTGTGATAACCTATACACAATTGAAAAGTTGAATACAAACCTTGGTTTGCCTTTGGTTTATAATTCCTCAAAGCCATTATGGCAAATATCTCTGGGAATAAAATCAGAATAATAGAAGTTGAAATTGAATAGCTGGCCTTCCCCAGAGTCAGTTGTAAACATTATATCACTTCTCTACACAGGTCTAGACTGTTCTGACCAACCTTACTGCAAAAATACCTTTAAAATTTAATACTGTTTTTGATATTATTTTGTATTTAAACTTCTGAAAACAGTTCTTACACTCTTTGGTCCTAGCTTTGGTATATGTATTTCTGTCACAGACTAGGAGTCTGGAGTTCTCTCTTGTCCAGTAAGAGAGTGAACGTGGAATTGAATATGAGAGAGGCTAATATCTGGGAGGAGACAAGAGCTCCGAACAGGGGTTTCATCTCCATATTTACTGACTTCACAACATATTACCCATGTGGTGAACATGAAGAAAGCAAGTTCTTACACACATGGTGAACACGGAGAAAACAATCAGTAATCATTAACTTGTATGTGTGAAAAGTAAAGCGTCTTGGGGGCAAGTGATCAAGGAGGAGTTTGTGATCAATGTACATTGGTGTCAGATGGAAAGCAAGTTTACTTGTGATCCCATTATAATATCTCACTAGCTAACCCAGGTGCTTTTGCCCCGTGGTGGCAGCTTTCCACCCTAAGCTTTTTTCTAACCCATTTATATAAGTAAAACCTATTTCCCTATACCACTCATTCTTGTGTGTATGGCCTGTGAATAAATGTGTGCATGTGTGTATTAACAAATGTTTATTTGTGCCAAATTATCATATGCTAGTACTGGCAATTTAGTAATAAAAAGAAAGCACTGTTTCCCAACTTTCTACAACAAATATATAATAGTTGTAAAAAATATATAACTTATATATATTTTTAAGCTAAAAAATACATTAGAAAATAGTGAGATACTTTTTTAGGTTTGAATTTATTTTTTTTTTTACAAAAAGTTTATTGTCAAGTTGGTTTCCATATAACACCCAGTGCTCATCCCCACAAGTGCTCTCCTCCATGACCATCAGCCCCCTTTCCCCAATAGTGAGATACTTTTAAAAGAGTTTTCTAATTCTCCAAAGAGAGAGAAGTCTTGGGCTTTAAGAAACAGAATAGAGGCTTCCATTTGCAGAAGTGAGAACATAAGTGGAAAGAAACAAAGGGAATTGGAACAGAATTAAAGAAAAGCAAAAAACAAAGGAAAGAAATCTATATAGATTGTGTTACAGATAAGAAAAAAAAAAGGAGGTCAGTAGTGGGTTTAAGACAAAAATATTAGTGAATATGCCATCTCCTAATTTAAAAGAAGGATTAAAAAATAGACATTTCTTAAACCTATCACAGAAGGAAAGAAAGTTATCCTTTTCCTAAAGGATACGGTTGTGAGCTAATGCAGGCATGCCAATCCAAGAATAAAGAGAGAATTGTGGTATCAAGTCAGAAGGCCTGGGTTTGATCCAAGCTTCATTACTTAGCTGTATGGCCTTGAGCCAGTTGTTTAATTCTTCCTACGTTAAGAATCTCAACCTTTTAATTTGTACAGTGTAAATTATACCTGCCTTATGGTATGTGGTGAGGATTATAGAAGGGTAAAATGTATAAGCTGGTTTGTAAACCTTAAAGACCTTCCCAAATGTGCAGGTTCACAACTCACAAAAACAATTATTTTAAAATTAAAACTTGAAGCACCAAAAGTCAGCATGCTGCACATGAAGTGTAATTCATGAAGCATGATTCAACCAACATTAATTAAGCGCACTCTATATATCTGTAAATGTTCCAAGTGCGGGGTATACGAAGATGAGCCATGCATAGGAATATATTATGATAAATAAAACCTTTGAGTAAAAAGCAAAGTAGCACAAAGTAGGATCAGGCTAGTATTAGGGGGAAAAGTGGCACTTAAAACTGGGTTGTTGAAGCCCCTCTACATGGATTTTGATTACTATTATCAATGGAGTTTATAAAAAGCTAAAATAACTCAGGAAGAAGTAAAGTAATGTTAACAGTGGTAAAAACTGTGTAAAGAATAGTATTTTTAAATTTAGATATGGGGTTTAAACCACTCACATTTCTAAACATCAATTAGTTTTGTTTGTTTGTTTGTTTTTTGTTTTAATAATACCTTATAGTCTGTTCAGAATTGCAGAGAATTTATGCATATACAGAAATGGTTGGTCATATAGTTGGCCACTTAATGACTTTAAGAGAAACCATATATTGACTGAGGGAAAGCAGGGATATATTATTCTTAGAGCACATTTTTATAAAGTAAACCATGGTATTTTCTTTAAAATCAGATAGAGAGTAAAAGAAAGACAAACGTTATTTAAACATGAGAAATAGAACATCCCATCATGCCAATAATGAGAAGGTTGGGAGTGAAATTAAGTTGAAAAGGGAAATGAATCAAAATTGTTCTTTTATCCCCTTAAGGCATATAATCTGTAGAAAACCCATAAATGTAAGAGATGTCTCAGGTTGAGATGGAGAAAGATTAGGGATAGGCAGGCCAAGTTCAGACATAGTTTATGCAATCTATATTACACAGATATCAATAGAAGAGACCCTTAATACCTCAAGTGTACCTTCAAATAAACTAGAATCTAAATCAACCAACAAAAATCAAAACATCAAAACAAAGAGGGAGGACAGAAGTGTATTTACAATAATAAGACAGAAGGTGAACCAGTGGGAATTGTTACTACACACTATAAAGGAAATAGTTTCTCCTGAAAAAATAATTATAAGAAGCAATAAAAGAAGTAAACGTGCATTAATTTTGAAGTTACATTTCCTAGAATCCTATTGTTTTTATCTACCAGTGTCTATCCCCCATCTGATAATTGCATGTTGATTTTCCTTGGGTCCCATATTTGTTTGGACTCCTGCATTCAAGGATATTTTCTTAGATCAGATTCTTTCAGAAGCCCATCCAGAGCAATGGATTTGAATGCAAATGCCTCATTAAGGAAGTGCCCCTCAGATAAATCAATAAGAAAGTGAATGAAGCAATAGGAAAGAGGAGTAAGTCAGATAAGTATATGATTTCAGATAAAGTTCCAGCATTAATCTGATGCCAGAGAGAGATCTGGAACATAAATTGCAAATTACAATTTGTTTTGCCTCTTGGCAAAGATGCTGAGCTTTTATATACCATATCAATCTAGTCAGTGGCAATGGGGTACTTTGGGATTAGTTCAGAGTCCTGGACATCTAGTTTCCCCATGATGTCTCTCCATGGGCCAGGGTAGCCCAGGGCAATCCTCTGAAGACTGTAGTTCCAAGGCAATAGCAGCAAAGACAGAGATCAAGGAGGAGCTCAAAGGACCTGTAAAGTAAATCTGAAGGGATCTTTTCAGGACACTAGAAGTGTCCACTATAGATGGACATATGAAATAAATCTGGCCAATAGCATATTCCTTCCCATGGACATAGTGAATGTTTCTGTAATAGAATGTGGCCAAAGACTATCTAATCATATCACTGAGAAGCATCTAAAGAATACAGAAAGGTTAAGTGTAAGTCTGGAGCTTCTGGCAGTCATCTTTCTATCACAAAGAGAACATCTTTCCAGAATAGAATTAATTGAGAGAGACTCAGAATAAAGAGATGGTGAGTGTAAGGTTGAGTATGGTGACATTATTTGAACCACTCTATTACCTGGTTTGACATCTGAACTGGAGTTGTTAAAATGCTTTTAATAAAGTCCCTTTGTATGCTTGAGCTGGTTTGAGTTGTGTTTCTTTAACTTGCAATAAAAAGTTATATTTTAATAATTATTAACAAGGTAGCACTCTTAAATCATTTTCCGAAGGCTAAATCTACATACATTTACTCTATGAAATCTAATAGTCTGACAGAAAACATCTATGTGTATATCTCTATTGAAGAAAGCTATTATCATGGGACAGTGAAAAAAAAGTAGAAATTTAAAAGGCTGGCCATGCATGTTTCACAGGTAGGATAACTACTATGATCAATACAGAACTGTCTTACAATTTAATACTTTTGTTTTACTCTAGGGAGATTGAAGGAGAAAATTAATGATGGCCAGTCTTTCAATTCCATCTCCCTATACTGAAGACAGATGGTCAGGAAGAGCTTCATAAAAAACAATGAAATGCACACCATGAAGAGAAAATGCTGAATACCCAAAAGAACAAAAAAAAAAAAAAAAAAAAAGAATGAAAAAAGAAATAAGTAAGATAGTTGATATCTGTGTGAGGGACAATCTGGTAGGACATTTGCAATTATACAAGAAGTAAAAGTCCCAATATAGTTTTAAAGATTTTAGTTACTCATAAAAGCAAATGTAAGCATTTAAAATGTGACTATTTTATTCTAACTACTCTTTATCATAACTCATGTGGTTTAAATGAGTTTTGATGTGAAAGTATACATTTGAAAAATATGAAATTACTGAAAAAGGAAAATATGTCTATTTGTTGTATAGTGGGTCCAACTATGAGTTCAAGCATGCCTTTGGTATTTTGTAGTTGGCCTATTATCTTCACATAACCACACTTTAAGACCAAAAAACCAAAGTTTTTAAGTATCTAGAGGAATTAGTATTAGTATCTACTGACTTGTTCTGAAAGCATTTGTTTAATTAAATTTGGCAGTTTTCTGGCAAACTTAAAGGAAAAAGATAATCAAATGTTTCCCCACAATCATTATTTAATTATTTCATAAGAACAAATTTACACTTTCCTCAGCATAAAACCCCACCACACACTATACATCTTCAGGGTGACAAATAAATCTATATGAATCATTGCAAGAATGGCTGGATATTACCTAATTGTAATATTACTACCAGAAAAAACAGATGTTAGTCCAATTAGGGCATATTCTTAGGTAAGACCAGTGAAGTCTAGATCTTGCCACAGCAATGTCCACTACTTCTCTAATCCCCAGCTATGCCTCAAAGATCACTCCAAACACAGCATTTCTCCAAATACTAGAAGTTGAGTCCCTCTGAACTTTCTACAATGTATTTGACCTTCTAAGTCTCCAGGATATTTTATTTTTAAAACTTTTCCCTTTTGGGCTTTTCTCTTATAGGTTACCTTTCCCTTTGGGCCTACTTAAATCACTACATAAAAATTCTCACCTTAATTTTCTTCACGGCATACAGCCCAGGATACACTGGTATTTTGTATACAAGACTAATATCCCAATGTCCTAATACAACAGGCCAATATCAAATTAGTATCTTGGGTTAGGGTATCTTTCCAACTCCATGAGAATATAAACCTATGGGATAGGAGATATTGCCTATTTTATACACTACTATAACTCCAGCACTTACACTAATGCCTGACAAAAAATAGAAATTTATATGTATTTGATGAATAAATTAACGACTAAATAAGTGAAATAAATCAACATCCCCCAAGGATCTTAATTCACAAAAGCAGTATGACTATTCTTGACTTCTCATTAAAAAAAATGACTGCTAAAGCCATTAGATGGGGTAGGACAAGGTAGTTGTCCACACCAGTAGGAACTGGGCTGGGGAGGCTGTGGGCATTAAAAAACAAGCTGTCAGAAGTCCTGAGTGGAGAGGAAGGTGGCTATACCCAGGTAGTGGACTGTTGTTAGACATAAGGTATCAGAACTCAAACAAGGTAAGGCCAGGGCCCATGCAAGAGGTGAGCTCACAAAGTGAGAAGAGTAGCAACAGATAGAGACATCTCAGAGAAGTAAAAGTAGCATTCCAACAGAGAGGTGACCTGGCATGTGGTACCAGAGTTCAAGGAGAATGAGAAAGGCAAGCTCCAGAGGTGACGGCTGCCCAGTATGGGAAGTCAGATTCAGAGAAGGTGATCTGGGTATTCATGAGAGCTGGGGGAGCCAGCCTAGTGCAGGCTGTCAGAACCCAAAAAAGAAGAGGAGTGGTACGGTTGAGGAATCAGAATGCATGGTAGAAAGGGAATCCATGCTTGGAGGGTGGACTGGTGCAAGGTATTAGACAACAAGCAGGGGCAGGAGTAATCCATGTCAGGGTGCATCACAGCATAGAATCCCCAAGAGGGACGAGAAGGATGTCCATAGTGAAGGGTAGTATGACCTTGGGGGTGGACTACCATACACAAGGTGGGTGAGGAGGGAAACACATGATGAGAGAGTAGGCAGAGATCGTAAACTGGTTAGCATACAAATGAATAAATCAAATTAATAAACATATTAAAGGTAATGGATCTAGGTTTCTCATGGTCAGAAAAGGAAGTGACAAATGTGGAAAGGGAGAAAAAATAAACCATGTGCTGTTGAACTGAAATGAGAAGTAACTGTATGAACTCATGGTTTTTAATATAGACAGATAAAAAAAGAAATATTAACGTCAATGTTTCACATATTCCTCAGTCATGTCTACTGTGATGGGGAGCATTAGCTCCCCAATAATAGTGAGCATATCTAGCACTCAAACCTCAGCTTCTAAATACCATTGTCCACTAAAAGGAACTAGGGCTCCTTGAAGAAATAGCTGATTTCTGGTTTGGGGAATGGTATGTATATGCCTAGAACATATTTTTGTGCCAAGAAGAAAGTGCTAGGGACATGTCAAAAAGAGAGAGAAACCAGGCTAAAGAAGTTCTGCCTGGTCAACTCATAAACAAATTGAACATTAAAACAATGACCACAATGGATAATAATTCATTGAATAAAATAAAAGTTTTTTAAATGTGTCCATATAGATAAAAAGAAATACTAAATGACTAGATTTAAAGTTTAATGAGGAACAGGTTATTGAACTAGGTTTCAAGTGCCTCTCCACAATATACTTATTATCCACAAAGGGGACAGGGTACATGCAACAGCCTGGCAGACACCTCCAGAATCAAGTTATCAAAATTAATATTACTCAGCCATGGCAACATTTTTCAAGATATGGTTCCTCAAGCAAATGATACAAAAGCAAAAATAAACTATTAGGATATACCAAAATAAAAATCTTTCATACAGCAAAGGAAATCATCAACAAAACAAAAGATAATCTACTGAATGGAAGAAGACATTCACAAATGATATATTCAATAAAGGGTTTATATCCAAAATATATATAAAGAACTTATACAACTCAACACCAAAAAAAGCAAATAAACAAGCAAACAAAAACCAATTAAAAATAGAAAGAGGATACAAATAAACATTTTTCCAAAGAAAACATACAGATGGCAAACAGACAAATGGAAAGATGCTTAACATCCCTTACCATTAGCAAAATGCAAATGAAAACCACAATGAGAAACCACCTGTCGGAATGGCTAGAATAAAAAAGATAAGAAATAACATGTATTGGAGAGAATATGGGTGAAAAAGAGCAATCCTCATGCACTTTTGGTAGGAATGTAAACTGGTGCAGCCACTGTGGAAAATGGTAGGGAGGTTCCTCAAAATATTAAAAAGTAGAAATACTATCTGATTCCATAATTTCACTACTGGGTATT
The DNA here is from genome assembly GCF_003009895.1 of Hyaena hyaena. Taxonomy (NCBI): domain Eukaryota; kingdom Metazoa; phylum Chordata; class Mammalia; order Carnivora; family Hyaenidae; genus Hyaena; species Hyaena hyaena. The sequence continues at coordinate 1,359,647 of NW_024081136.1, forward strand.
TATCCAAGAAAACAAAAACACTACTCCAAAAAGATTTATGCACCTCTATGTATACTGCAACATTATTAACAATAGCCAAATTATGGAAGCAACTCAAATGTCTATCCATAAATGAAAAGATAAAAAAATATGGTATATGTACCATGGACTACTACTCAGCCATTAAAAAAAATGAGATCTTGCCATTTGCGACAACGTGGATCACCACAGAGGGCATTATGCTAAGTGAAGTAAGTCAGGCAGAGAAAAACAAATACTGTATGCTTTCACTGATATGTGAAATCTAAAAAAGCAAAACAAATAAAAAACAGAAACAGATTCAAAAATACAGAAAACAAAGGCATGATTGTCAGTGGGAGGGGGCTGGGGGTTGGGGCACATTGAATGAAGTGAAGTGGGAAGTATAGGCTACCAGTTACAGAATGAGTAAGTTACAGAACAAAATATACAGCATAGAAAGTATAATCAATGGTATTGTAATAGCACTGTATGGTGATAGATGCATAACATTAACATATGGATTTGTTGAATGAGTATGTTGTACTCCTGACACTAATGTAACATTCTATGTCAACTATACTTCAATAAAAATAAATAAATGTGTAGATAAATGATTTTTTAAGTTAACATTATTAATTTTGAACAAATCATACTCGGCACCATTTAATAGGATGTTAAGGGGGAAAAACACAGATACATTTCCACAGTATTCTCACCAAAGATGTAGAACCTCAATCTAGCCCTAATGAAAAATCTAAACTAGAAAGCATTTTACTAAAAAAGCCTGCTTAACTTCAAAAGTATCAAGGTCATTAAAGTCAAAGAAAGATTGTTTTAGATGTCAGGAGAATAAAAAGACATGGCAATCACAAGTGACCCATGATTCTGATCTGACTCATTGTACTCTAAAGGACATTATGGAAGCAACTGATGAAATCTGAATGAGGTCTAAGATTTAGATAATGTTGCAGTCATAATGGCTGTATAGCAAATCATCTACTAAATGCATCATACACTAAATGCATGCTAAAATACTCAGAAGTGATTGGGGAAAGAGTCATCAGTTCACTCTTAATTGGTTCAGAAAAAAAAGCAAAGATACTGGTATTGTACATATAACTTGTTGGAAATTTGTGATTGTTTCAAAATAAAAAAAAAAATCATAATTTTAGAAAAGCAACCCAACTTTCTTTAAAAGTTTTATGAGAGACAACGAAGATATATAAACTCATTCCATCCTGTCCCTTCCCTCTGTGTCCTCTGCAGAGATCACGCTGATGATCTCATAATAAAATGTGGTTATGAGTCATTCAGAAACTCTTTTTCTGCCCTCTACAGAACTTACTGTCTGCAGCAGACATCTTTATCTTATACCCTCTAGTGTTTATATACAATGTAAGCAATATGGGTGTTTTCATCGAACAGCTGATGAATTCATCACTAGCATCAATTTATATACTGGAAAACCAAGTTCCTGCGTTTGCAGCTGTGTTAATACAAAACATAATCCACCAGGGCAAAGTTATTTAAAGAAAATAAAAGCCAAATTGTGGAGTAAAGTCTTCAGAGATCCCCACAAAATTGCATTAGACACTTGAGCGCCTTTCTATTTAGGTAAATGTGGCCAAGCTAGTTTGCGGTTCAAGAGCTCTTTTCCCTTTCCTCCTGGGCTCACAGGCCGACTTCATTTCTCAGAGAACTCGTCAGCCTGGATTCCTCAATGACCACATGGAGCAGAACCCTCTCCACCCATCACCACTGCATCTTTAAATGAGAAAAAAATGTTTCCACCGAGATTTTAATTTTCCCCTGCAATAACGACTCCTTTGGATTACCTGAACCAGTGCAATTTACTTACTCTCAGATCTGGAGTGGAGACCACACATGTTTAAGCCCCTGGGTTCCTTTAGAGCGAAACATTTACAAGACAAATTAGCCATTCTCTAGCTAATATTAGCTGCCTCTTACAGGATGAAACTTCTCTTCACTGTGCTAACTAAATCATTCAGTTTTCTCCATTGAAGGCCTGCTTCCAGGAAGGGAGTAAAGAGCAGGAGAAAAATACAATCTGCCACAGTTTTGTCACTATCCACCTGTTAGCATCTATGTACAAAATGCCGTCATACATACTAGGTGCAATGTTGAATCTAGTGCATGAAAACATTATACACTGAGAATAAGTTTATTACTTCAAATAATTCTAGTAAAGTTTGCTGAATTTAAGAGCAGAAGACCTGGAGTGTTGTGGCAGCGACCAGCAAAGACTTCATCTGATCTTCTAGGGAAGGCTTCCCAGAGAGTTCGTCAGCACTGATCCCTGAAAACTGCAGAGGCTGCTTTCCTGGATTTATGTTCTTACAGATCAATCTTTCACTCTGTATGGGATTCTCCCTGGTACCTGACAAGCCATTTTATCCCAAATTTCTGTTGTTTTCCTTGGTTCAAACCACCTTTAGTTTTCCCATCTTTAAAATGGGGACAGAAATACCTATTGCACACGTTAAAGATGCATATATATGAGGAAGTGCCTAGTAGGGCAACTGACCCATACTATGCAAAAACAACTGCAATTTATATCTTCAGGTGACATTCCATCACTGTGAATCTAGCTACCAGACATACATATTTTATTCCTTGTCCACTTTGGAAGTTTATGGCAATCTTTTGTCATATATCTAAAGAAAAATAAATATTCAAGTATTAAATTTGTGGTTTCCCTGAATTTTACCCTTCTGGTTTAAAGGGTTTGTTTTTGTTTTTGTTTATGACCTGAATGTGACTGTCTTTGATTTCCCATGTTAGTGACAAATACAGGTATCCTGGCTCAGGTTAAACCTTTTGCCCAGGTTTCGCTGTGTACTAAGTCATGACGTTGTCAAGCTAGAAAGCCACAATAAAATCACCATTGTTATCATCATCATAATGCAAATATTAGTGTTATCTTTTATGGAATTTTTACTATGTATCAGGCATGTTCTGGGTACATAGTGTTATTTTCTATCCTTATAAAACCCTAAAATAATTTTCAATATTTACATATTAAGGATGAGTATACTAAAGCTTATAGCAGTTAAGCAATTTGCCCAGGGTCACATGACTAGCTGGTGACAGAAGTAGAATTTAATTTGAGATCTGTTTCACTATATAAAATGCCTTTCTATATAAACTTCCAAAATGTTCTCTTGTAACTTTCCTCAGTTACATGTTTTGAGCCACAGGCATGGTGGCATTTGATATACTCATTAACAATCTCAGTGGATCATCAAATATGTCCGGTACATCAAAATGCCATGTACTGGAAACCTGAAGTAGAGGTCAAGAAATACCAACATAAAAGTCTAAAATACAGAGATTGAATGAAAGTATACCATTTTGGAGACTGTAATGTGATATGATGCAATGAAAGAAGACTCGGACCATTAAAAAACAAGCTGGGTAGTAAAAAATGTTGTCTGTGTTATTCTAGCACTAACCAGGGTAAAGGATACTTGGCTAATATATATTTTCTGACTGGTTTACCAGGAAACAGACTTGGCCTAAATAGAGTACATTTTGTTACCATAACTAATCTATTATCCCTTAAAATTTGGTTTGATTCTCATTGCTTTTCTCTCGAGTCTTAACTTACTGGCATCTGGATTGTTCTACTGGAAGAGAGCATGTTGGTCAACTAAGTGAGACATCTTATTCTGCTTAACACTAATTGGGTTTTCCAGTCTGTTTGAGTGGGTACTTTATGAAAGGCTCTCTAGTAAGGATTCTATTTCTGGCCATAAACAATTGACCTTCTTGTTGAACAATTAGTCTCTTACATTTGGCTTTGTGTCCCCACAAACTGCAACCCCAAGGAATAGGTAAAATGTATTCCTAAAGCTGCAGAGCTGAGGACGAGCCCATAAGTGAAAAAAAACTCCATTTGCAAGCCATCAATCTGCCAACTATTGCTCTTCCAGAAGAAAGCTGAATTAGATGCACAAAGACATTCCACTCAGGAAGGGAGGTTAAGAACATGCTGGGTAACAGGATGTTCCCTAAGGTCTCAATGTCTCTCCAAAGTACTTATTTGATTGATTCCATCATCCAAGGGCTTCAATTTCTTAATGGTCATTAAACTACTTACTTTTAGCCTTAATTGCAAAGGAAAATTCACTTCTTTGAATTTGATTGTGACAGTCTCCACAAGCCTTCTAGAACTCTTCATGGTCCTCTTTGAGGAAATATCTTGCAACTTTCTTCACAAACTGACTTTATCACTTTGGCCTCTGATAAAATGCTTGAGAACACATTGCCCTAACTCACCTAACACTGGGGAATGGAGTGACTGTATGAATTACTACTCTCCAGCTCATTCATGTGGCCAAATCTGCTGTAGCCTGGACTCTAATGGACCAAGTCTTTTAAAAAAATAACTGAAGATAATAATCAGAGAAAAGTAACAAGTAGGCACAAGGATATTTATATTTAAAAAAAAATTCCATTAGGACAGATTAGATAGAGATTATCTTCAGGCAGAAATATCAAAATTACATGATAAATCTAGTTTTCTGACATTCAAAGAAATAATTTTGAGAAACAGAAACATTCCCTTTTGTTTGTCTATATATTTCCCCATCATCAAACAAGCATATTTCTTTAAATTATAGACCCAAATTTCTTCCTCCTTAAATCATGCCCTAAATAAAATATCCATGTATATTTGAAAAGAAAATATCATTGATTTCTATGCCCATTGCTTATATTACTTCCTTATTTTGTCAGCCCATCTGTTAATAATGTATGTTCCTGATGACATAATGGGGATGAGGTGAACACAATCAATGAGATGTGATCACCACTCTACAGACGTTTAATATCTATGCTCTCTCTCCCTTAAAAATGATGAAACCTAGTACAATCAGAATTTCTGTAATCTAGAATATCTAATATTAATGTTTAGAACATTATTAAATGTATACTTCACCAGGATTTCTATTTTTCAAAAAATCAAATTCCCTCCTCACAATAAGCATTTGAGATGAAAATACTATCACTATAATTTGTTCTTTGATGATACAGAATTCCTTATATCCTTGCTATGTATCAACATGATTCAACAAATAGGTATTGAACCTTAACTACATAGAAGGCTCAGGATTAGATGCTAGAAAGCCTACAAAACTGAACAGGTTATTGCTCTTAAGAACCTCTTATTTGTTTTAAACATTAGTTTTTAACTACATGTAGATGTGAGGAATTTCATGGTTTTAGAAATTTCCAACTGACTGAGTAACAGATGGCTGGGTGTTTATCCTGCTGGCAAAGATGAGGATCTCATGGGAAATAAAAAATTAGAACATTCCTGATTCTTCCTGAATATATTTTGCCCTCTGTCATGACAGGCAATTATCTGAAAACATTGTAGGCCTCCTTATCCCGTCTGTGGCTATCTATAGCATAAAGTTTCAATGGTTTACTATGGCATACAAGGCCTTCATGATCTGGACATCCCTAGATTTTGACTCCAGTTACTTCAGTGTATGGGTGATATTAAAAACCAGCAAGGCCTAGCCACCAACCAACCAGAAACAAACAGCAGTAACCCCTGAGCAGGGACTTGGAGGCCTCCGGCAGTGTTGAGCAATTACCCTGTTAAGTTGTTAGGTTTAGGGAAGATTTAACAGAAGGAGGTAAGACAGCCAGCCAGTTTGTCAGCCAGAGGATCACACACAGGATTTGAAGCAATGGCAATTTACTAGTCAGATGGAAGTATTTCAACATTCAGCCAATAGTAAAACGTGTGCCAACAGCTTGTTAGCTCTGCTCCAGGTTTTCCTTAATGAGTACCTTTTACTCTTGTCAACCAAACTAGTTAGTGTTCCTGAAAGTTTTCATAACTAACTACCTAGTATCCTCTAAAAGTTTCCTATGGAAGTAGCTAACATTCCTTAAATGTTCACACTAATAATTTACATTCCTGAAATGTTTCATGGCAATGCAGTTCCTTCTGCCTGAAATGTCTTTCCTTCTCACCCCTACCACCTGGATAAATAAGTTTTAAGACCCTGCTCAGGCTTCAGAGAGGAGGTAATGCTGAAATACTATGCCTGAAGGCTCCTTTATGAACTTTTTGAGGTGGGGTCCCCTCTTCAAGCCATGGCATTAAAGGCATCCCCTGTACTTCAACTCTAGATGACATGATGTCATCTTGGCATTTATTTGCTCACATGTCTTTCTCTATTATTGGATTGTTAGCTCCTGGAGTAAAGGATGGTGTTCTATTAAACTTTGCCTCCTTGGTTTCTATAAATTCTCCTTCACATTTAAATCCTCATTAAATGGCAGACCAATAAACTTTGAATCTCTTCTTTTAAATGTTGCCCATTTGCTGAGTAAAGGTAAATTAGTCCAGATGCACAGTTTTGTTCAATGTTACTAAATCAATGATTCTCAAACTTTATATTCATTGGTTACCTGAAGGGTTTAACAAAACACAGATTACTGGGTGCAATCCCCAGAGTTTCTGATTCAGCTGGTCTCAAAACAACAGTGGTTCTCAAACTGGTGCCCAAATCAAGAGCACTGGCATTACCAGGAACTTATCAGAAATTAAAATTCTTGGACCCCATCCCAGAGAAAAAGTTTCTACAGATTCTTCCCAAACCTTTTCAGTGCAGTTTTTGTCCCTGGCCACTACTATTTTTCACACATGAGACTTTCCTTATTATTATAGATTAAGCAGATTCAACCAATAGGGCCGTTTTATGTGTGTTGCAATTGACAAAGATCCATCTGATAAGACTGTTGTTTCTGGAGCTGAAGGACTTGAATGATAAAATAGTGATAGATTCTCCATGAACAGCAATGATACTGATCTTAATACTGATAATAGGAGCTCCTGGATGGCTCAGTTGGGTAAGTCTCCAACTCTTGATTTTGGCTCAGGTCATGATCTCACAGTTCTTGAGTTTGAGCCCTGTGTTGGGCTCTGTACCAACAGTGCAGAGCCTGCTTTGGATTCTAGCTCTCCTTCTCTGTCTCTCCCCAGCTCATGTACCTGTTCTCTCTCTCTCCAACTCTGACTCTCTCTCTCTCTCTCTCTCTCACACACACACACACACACACACACACACAAATAAACATTTAAAAAATACATTGACAGGAGAGCCTCATACACTCACCCTTGAATAAAAATATTATCCTATTTTCCCTGAATATTAGCAATAAAAATGTTGGGGAAGGCAGCTAAAAGGATATCTGTTGGCACCTTACCTAAGCATGGTCCAAACACAGATTTTCCCTGATGGTCAATGATGACTCCTCTTACACTAGCTGATGGGACACAGTGATCCCAAACGGTATGTGCCAGGACCAGGAATTCCATCTGAAACCTGCCTATCCAGTCTTTGGCCTCCTTTCTAAATGTGTAATATTCTATGATGAAACTTCACAAAGGCCACCAGGAAAGGACATCTGAGGATGGGGCCATTTACCTTACAACCTAGGATACAGATGACAAACGTGCCATATCTCATGTAATCAAGATATGGTTTGGTTGATCTACAAGCCTTCACAAAGTAGATACATTTATATTTAAACTTATTCTCCCATTCAGTTAGATAATTTGTTAATAACCATTTTACAACTGGACTGTTCAGACCAAATTGCTAACTCAGCTGTGGTACATGTAAAGAAAAGAGTGTAATATGATGTTTACGATCAAGGCTTTGGTTTCAGACTAGGCCTGAATTCGAATCCAAGACCTCCTCACTAGAGCTGGGCAGAATTAGCCATTTCAATACTTCTAATGCCACTGCTCCTAAAGGGAAACTTCTCTAATAGGGCAACACTGACATCCATGACAGTAGCTCTAAGATGTTTATTTTCAGCCTTTTATTGAGCCTCAATCCTATACTATATTGTGAACATTTTCACTCTCAATATTCTATTCTTGGACTTTTGGTGACTTACACACCATTATCTGGTTGTTTTCTGTTTTCTGCATCTATTAGAGTCTCTATTTGTCACACCCCTTATAGTTACTAGGGGAAATATGATAGTTCTGGCTAATGGATATGAAAGCGAAAAGGATGCATGTCATTTCTATACTGAGTTGGCGGAAAATAAACCCTACACAATTTTCCAATTTCTCTGTGTGTTACTGTGATCCAGAGGTGACCTTGTCTTGCAAATACAGAGCCACCAGATCAAAGTAGCTTGGATCACTGAGTCATCACATGGGAAGGCAGCTGCTGTGGAGATGCTCTCAGAACAAAACTGAACAATTCTTGCCAGAATTCATTTTTTTGTTGCACAAAAACGCTGAGATCAGGAGGGCCAGATTTATTTATTTATTATGTAGTATAAGCTCAATCTGTCTTGACAAATGTGATGTCTCAAAACAAATGTATCTTTCTACCTTTAACACATGACCCTTTCCAACATCATTATTTTCTTTCGATCATACTAAAAGGTGAATTTTTGGTCACTTTTTACACTTTCTTCTCTTTTAGCCCCATGCCCTCCATGTTTTGCTGTACCCCAGCATTTATATCTTAAAAATATTTCTCAGTTTGCATAAACCCCTAGGTCTGAGAAGGTAACAAATATCTTGTACCTTCTGCCTCTCAGTAAGAAACACTGTAATCAATTCAAAATATTAGGAGTGTTAATTCCCTAAGATTTGTTACCTGGTAGCTTGCTTTTGACCACTACAAGAACTACAGTTACACCCCTGTGCCTTTGTTCACTGTCTTCTGCTTCTTGATCCTCTCTCTCAAAAGACAGAAAGAGAGAGAGAGACAGAGAGAGACAGAGAGAAAATATCTCAAGCAGGCCCCGTGCTCAGGGCTGAGTCCAACTTGGAACTCGATTATGACCTGAGCCAAAATCAAGAATCAGACACTCAACCAACTGAGCCACTCAGGCTCTCCTGTTCTCTGTCTTCTTACCTTTCCAGCTTTCAATTTGAATTCCAAACTCCATTCCTCTCTTGAAGCCTCTCCTATTTTTTCAAACTTCCCCTTACTCAGAACTCTGCCATAAAGACAAAGTACCTCATAATTTAGTGTCTAATCCTTCTTTAATTATTACTACCAGCTTTTCAAAGGTTGTAGCCATGCTTTTTGCTGCTTCTGAAACTGTGACAATATTTAATACAATAACAAAGCATAAAATGAGTACTTAATATTTTTTACCTGCTTAAACGCATCAATAGACTTTCATATAACAATCAGTTTCTTCCAGGGAAATGTGGTAAATGGAAACACACATCCATCTTCTTTGTCACAATATCTCAGACTCTGGAGACTTCCACCTGGAAAGCTGACAAACAAGTGATTTGTTCATGAAAAAAAGGAACTGGACCTTCAATGGTACTTTTTCAAAACCTCACATTCTTAGTATATGATTAGTGACCTATGCCATTTCTTAGTATTTGCTTTCATAAATGAATTCAATTCTTTAATAATTACATATTGTCAGACAAACTTTAAAAGTATCGTCAGCTTTAGTTTAGTCCCATAAATTAAACTGGCTTGCTCAGATGATGACAATGCAGATAATGTAGGTGGTTTTATTTGTACTATTTTGCTTTTCTTAAAGTTATGTGGAATATAATTGGTATTTTCTTTTTGTGCTCAAAAAGGATTCACTTCTTAATTGTGTCTTCCAATGATGTTTAGTAATTATTATATCTTTAGTTCGTTTGTATTAAATACTTTTCAATAAAGGTTTCTCAGTAATTAAATTCTACTGACCTAGTTTTCACTTCCATGGTCTGTAATCCATTTCATCTCCTAGGTTCATAATAAGTAATTACACAGGCTAACAATAAAATAGCAAAAGAAGACAGTAGAAAAATCAAAGGGCCCAAATAAATCACAACACGAGATCATCAGTCACAGAATATCTAAGGGGTAGTTGTAATTCGATCATGAGGGACACTCTCTAAATGCAATTATCACACTACCACATACCACCATTTCCTTCTCATTAGCACACAGTAGTCCTTTGTAGAGACACACTGTAGTACTTCATATACAAGGCTTCCCTTTTAAATCTATTCACTAATGAGATTCAGTGAGATGCCGCATTCTCCTAAAACACTTTTCAAAATTTAGCTGTGCTGCTAATGAACAGTGTGGCTTCAACTTAAGGAAGATAGGCCCAACTCCACTGCTTAGAGCAATCATTCTTGGACATCCAACTCTTATGTCTAGAGCTTTTTTTTTTAAGAAAATTATTTTGTTCATCAAATATTTACTGAACCCCAAACACTGTGCTAATACATTAGGACAAAGAAGTAAACAAGAAACACATAATCTTTCTCTGTCTACATGGAGAGCTTGTCCAAAGCTGTGCTGTCTAACATGGTAGCCATTAGCAACAAGTGACTGCTGTGACTTGCCCAAATGGAGATGTGCTGTAAGTGAAGATACAGCCACACTGTGAAGACTTGCCCAAAATGTAAATATAGTATTAAAATATAGTATTAAATATAGTATTAAAATTAATTTCACTTGTTACTTTTTGCTTCCTTTTTAAAAAATTTTTATTGTTTATTTATTTCTGAGAGAGAGTGAGCACGTGTGGAAGAGGAGCAGAGGCAGGGGGGATAGAAGATCTGAAGTGGGCCTGTGCTGACAGCAGAGAGCCTGATGCAGGGCTTGAACTCATGAGCCATGAGATCATGACCTGGACCAAAGTTGGCACTTAACCAACTAAGCCACCCAGGCACCCCTCTTTGTGCTTCTGTTAACATTAAAATTACATAAGAGGCTTGCATTGGTGCCTTGTACTGGATTTCTATGGGATGGTTCCTTGCAATCTCTAGGAAGACAGGCCATTAAATAAGTAGTTACAAAAAAGGGTAATGAGAAATTAGATAAGAAAATATTAAAATATACAGGCAGCAGAAGCCTTGAGTGGGGCCAGATATTAGGATCCTTCTGGCAACCAAATTCACATCCACAGAGTTCCAGAGTTGAATGGCTACCCTGGCTAATTTAACAGATTCTTCTTTGCTATTCCCTGGCACATTGTACATACTATTTTAGCAGTCTTTGTATTTCAAGTATTTTAATTCAGTAGCAAATACTTATTCAACAAAACACTCTCTTACTCATCTGGGTATACTTAGCATATGCCAACATTCCTGATATATTTTGAGTGTGTATTAAATGATGAAAAATGTCCTTTGGAGAACTATGAATCAAAGTTAACAACCTAGGATGTCTTTGCATACAAGTAACACTACTATCAGTCACTACTCTTTGCTATCTTCCCTGCCCAGGAACTGAGATATTTTGTTATTTACTCCCTTCAGATGCCCAGCCTGGAAGAACTTATGTTTAATGATACTACCATCAACACCTGATAATCAACTGCTTTCTAGATGCTTGCACTTGAAAATAGTCTTGCATCTGAGGTGAAACATGGCAGGACAGTTGTGTTGCTAGAAGTTAGGCACCAGTAACAGATCCAGTCTCACATCCATAAAGAAAATTAGACAGCATTCCTGCATGTAAGACTTTCACCTCAGTCTAGATTTGATGTATCTTTGACTGACAGACTAGCAGAGGATGTATTGGCTTCCTGAATATGGTTTATGTCCTTGCCTAATATTGTATCACCTTGTTGCTACTTAGGTGGGGGGAAAAATCAATCACTGCAGCTAGTGTATTTCTGAAATTCCAAGTTTGTCAGGCAGAAGTTTGCATAAGGCCTCTCTCTTCCCCAGGCTTTTAATCTGCCAGTTTTATAAAAGGGAACACAGCCCTCTTCAAATGCTCCTGGGAAGTCCCCTAAAAGGCAATAATCAACAAAAACAGCTTCAGTGTAATGATTTCAAAGTGTTTGATGAAGTTTTTTGGGTTATGTCTATACAAGCCCTAGGAGTCATGCTTTTTTAATTTTTTTAATTAACTAATGAAGAAAGTTGGCTTCTGAAAAAAATTAGGCCAAATAACCAATTTTAATAATTTAGGTAAATTGACTAACTTGACCTAACCTATTACTTTTTGTTGAATAAACAGTACCTCAACCAATGATAAAACTAATCAAATAAAATGTATTTGTTGAGACTTATGCTGGCCCAGCACCTTACAAATACTAAAGTACGTATAAACTACTTAAAATATGAGTTTTCCCTTTATTAGAATTAAAAGCTAATACAAACCAAATGGGATATCAACAATTATGCAATAAAGTAATAATATCAGATGTCTGAAATTAAATGTAAATGTGTCAGACATCAGAGAAGAAAGTGACCAGTGGGAAATATCAAGAATGAAGTCCTTGACAGTTACACAGAAAAGAATGAAAATGGACCACTTTCTCACATCATACACAAAAGTAAACTCAAAGTGAATTAAAGAACTAAATATGAGATGTGAAGCCATAAAACTCCTAGATAAAACCAGAGGCAGTAATTTCTTTGACATTGGCCTTAGCAACATTTTTCTAAATAGGCCTCTTGAGGCAAGGGAAGCAAAAGCAAAAATAAACTCTTGGGACTACACCAAAATAAAAAGGAAATCATCAACAAAACAAAAAGGCAACCTAATGAATAGAAGATACTTGCAATGACATATCCAGTAAGGAGTAATGTACAAAATATATAAAGAACTTGTGTAATTTACCACCAAAAAAAATAAAATAATCCAATTAAAAATGGGCAAAGGACCTAATAGACATTTTTTTTCAAAGAAGGCACAGATACGGCCAACAGATACATGGACAGAGGCTCAACATCATTTACCATCAAATAGAAATGAAAATCATAATGAGATATCACCTTAAACCTGTCAGAATGATTAGTATCAGAAAAACAATAAATAACAAGCGCTGGCAATGATGTGGAGGAAAAGGAACCCTTATGCACTGTTGGTTGGAATGTAAGTAGATGCAGCCACTGTGAAAAACATTATGGGGACTTCTCAAAAAATTAAAAATAGAAATGTCAAATGATCCAGTAATTCAACTACTGGGAATTACCCACTAAAAATGAAAACACTGGTTTGAAAAGACATAACCACTCCTATGTTTATCGCGGCATTACTTACAATAACTAAAGTATGGAAGCAGTCCAAGTGTCCACTGATAGATGAATGTATAAAGAAGATGTGGTGCATATATATACAGTGGAATTTTACTTAGCCATAAAAAAGAATGAGATCTTGTCATTTGTGACAACATGAATGGACCTAGAGGGTATTATGCTAAGTGAAATAAGTTCAGTCAGAGAGAGACAAATACAATATTATTTCACTTATATGTGGCATCTGAAAAAAAAAAAGCAAAAATGCAGAAACAGATCCATAAATACAGAAAACAGACTGGTAATTGCCAGATGGGGTAGGGGATTTGGGCAAAATGGGTGATGGGGAATGGGAGGTGCAGGCTTCCAGTCAAGGAATGAATAAATCACAGGGATGAAAGGTGCAGCATAGAGAATACAATCAGTGATATTGTAATAGCATTGTATGGTGACAGATGGTAGCCACACTGTGGTAAGCATAGCATAATGTATACAGTGTTAAATCACTGTGTTGTACACCTGAAATTAATGTAACATTGTGTGTCAACTATACTTCAATTCTTAAACAGTGCAGTCCCTGAAGACTTCATTTGTGTCAGGGTACCTCTGTGGAGTTTCAGCACTTTACCCTCCAAACTTATTATTAATGAGTTTCATACTTAGAATTCAATATGGAGAAGCACTAGCACTTCTGTTTATTGTATAGCAGACAGGTTATTCTGAATGCCTTTTGGTTAGATATCCAGATGCTAAAGGAACTGCAACAAATAATCAATCTAAATTATTGCTGAGCTTGAAAGGAAACCAACAAAAAACTTCAAGAAGCAGGGGTGGGGAAAACTAGGTTTTGGAAAATCCTTGTAAACCATAAAGAGGTATATTTAAAACCTGGAAGCTAGGAGCAAGCTGTGGGGATTAACAACACAGAGTTGTCTGTAGGGCATTATAATGAAGAGAAAGGTATAGATAAGTGGCTCCTTGGCCTAGAATAACATAAAAGGCTGGGCATCCAGCAGTTCTGAGCTCTTGATCACCAGACATATGCCTTTCTGAGGTGAAATCTCAGAATTTCTATTTCCATTTCTAAGAGAAATAGATGGCAAATTGTCACAATAAAGTTGTCCGGTTTCAAGTACACTTATGTAATTGCTTCTGATTTGTTAGTGGTATGGGAGTCCAAGGTCCTCATTTTCTACCAGACTGAAATCACTAACCAATCTTCAGAATGGGCCACAATTTGGCCTATAGTACCTCTATTCTCTAAGTGAGTTTGTATGATATTAGCATTATATACTCCTCTAAAAATTGAAAGAACTTTCCTGAAGAAAAAAGACCCAAAAAACAAAAACATGTGAGTCTGAAGTTTTCTTTCTGAGTATAATTTAAGCTAATGTTTAATTTCCTATTATAGAACTATCCACGCATCCTATTGCTTCTTGAGCCAGTTTTCTTACATTTAGTTTTTCCTAAGAATTTTCCAATTTCTAATTTTTTAGTATGAAGTTATTCATGGCATTTCATATTCTCATTTAAATCTCTGCTTGCTCCTGTAGACATGACACCAATTTATTAGTGCTATATCTCTTTTTTCTTAAGTGCTCTTACCAGAGATTTGTCTTCTTCATTAGCCTTTTCTAGGGACTAACATTTAATATTTTTTATCCCTTCAATGTTTATTTTTTCTGTTTTATTCAATTTTGCATTTTTTTAAAAGAGAAGGGTTTTTCTTATTTTCTTTGGACTTATGCTATATCTAATCATAAAAACAAACCTGAAAATTTGAGGAAAAATTAATATCATACAAATTATCTTCTTTTACCATAATCCAATAAAGTTAAAAAATCAATATCACAAAGATAAAGAAACATATACTTCAAAATGTGTTATGTTTATAAAAACCTCATGGTTCAAAGATGTAATATTGGATATTTAATACTCTTAACTGAATAATGATAAAATATCTTGTTAACAAATTATTAGATGGTCCTAATAGGACCATATTTTGAAAAATATTTTGAGGAACATTTATAAGCTTTTCTTTCTTATATTAGAAAATAAGAAAGACTAAATATTACCTAGCTAAATTTGTGACCCAAGAATACACAAAATAACAACTTAACTGTGATATACTCATATCCCAGGATATGAGATTGAGATTATAAGATATTTTTAATTTCTACTTTTCAGCTAGATAGCAGGAACTAGGATCTTTTATCATTCTTTATAGCTTATATATAGATGCGCTTGAGCACCGACATACTTGTAAATATATATATTTATATTCTATTTTCTTATAGAGAGATATTTTAAGTCCTAATTATATATCCTTTTATATTCTTTTATTTCCTAACTTACAAAAAAGAAAATGATTCATGTTCCTTAAAAATAGCTAACACTGGGCACCTTGATGGCTCAGTTGGTTGAGCATCTGACTCTTGGTTTTGGCTCAGGTCACAATCTCACAGTTTGTGGGTTCAAGCCCCATGTCAGGCTATGCACTGACAGTGTAGAGTCTGCCTGGGATTCTTCGTCTCTCCCTTTCTCTTCACCTCCCTTGTTCACTTGCTTGCTCTCTCAAATTAAGAAATAAACATAAAAAAATATATCTAACATGAATAGATTTCTTCAAAATAAGATTATGTCGATACTAGAACCATAAAGCTCTTCTGGTCTAGATTCTCCATTTTAAAGCTGCGGTAAGTAGGGCCCAGCAAAATATCTTGCCTAAGGTCATAAGCTAGTTAGGACCAGACCTGAGATCAGAAACTTGAATTTCTGACTCCAAGACCAATTCCTTATCCATGAAAATGCCATTCCTGTATCTGTGTCATTTCACAAAGATGTTAAAACCTTATGGGGCGGGGGGGAGGGGGAGAATGACTAAAATTTTATTTGCAGTAATTGTTAAAGAGAAAAGGCATGTCCATGTACCTTGAGATGAAAATGTAACTATCCTTGGATATTTATAATACATTTACACATTATCAATATTTTATACCTTGTTTTATCACTTCCCCAAATTTATTTTCAGGTACACTGACTCTAAAAGGCAATTCTATAAAATAAGTTTCCACAGTGTAATAAGTTTGAGGAATAGTGAACATTTGATGCATTGCTTGGGGATTCATTGCTTACTTAAGTCTCTCTGAAGTGCTACACTAAAGAAACTTTGTTTAACCAAACAATTCCCAAATGTGTTTGGTTATGGCCCCAATTTATCACATAATATTTAATAGAATCCCAAGGAACACTTTGGAGTCACTTTTAGAGACTCTGGTTTTTTTTAGTTCATTAAACTAGCACATAGCTAGATTAACAAAGGACAGGAATTAATAGGGGTGGGTCAGTTTTTTCTGGATAGATCAGAATCCAAGCATATATCCCAGATGGTCCCATATGCCTGTGGCACGGATCCCAGACAGGTCTGCAGGAAGAGAGGAAATGACCTCAGAGCTACAGTGCAAAGGATTAAAGAGTCCTGAAATAGAAATAGAGTTAGTTCACACAGACAGATGTTGCCCATCTCACAACTTGTTTAAAGTAAATTTCTTTCGTTTTCATTTTCCTTGTTCCAAGGTGTTCATCTCTAATCTCAGAAGAGAGAACACCACTGGTATTCCTAGGTTAGCAGGCCAAATACGCCACACGGGACGCTAAAAACTGAGTACCTGTGCCTGTGTAAGGTAGATAAAAATATGACAAAATGTCAATACATATTGATTAAAATGACGAATCAAATGGATCTCTCTCTTTAAAAAAAAAAAAAAAGAATCTGATAATCTCCTAAAAGAATTATACTGTCCCCATTACTGGAAAATGCTAGTCAAACACACAGTCTTTATGGGTGGGCAAAGCCTGTATGATAAATAAATACAGCATTTTAAACCACAAAAATCAATGTATCAAGAAATATAGAGCAAGAAAACAGACAATAAATTCTAAAGTTTACGTTTTCCTGCCCTTGATGAATGCCTCCAAATACCATTATAGACATTATACTGTGATTTCTCCAAATTTACTGACATATCTTATTACATTAGACTAAGATGATATGCCTTCCTATTCTAGATTATTTATGGTGGATCCAAATATTTTGCCTATTAGAGCATCAGTGAAATGTGCTGCTCAATTATTTGGTGGTCCTTCTAAGCAGTGATAAATCTAGACGCCAAGTCCTGTGAGCACAGAGGGCAAAGATGAAAAAACCTAAAATTCATAGCCTCTAAACTATGAAATATAGCACCCGCTCAAATGATTATTTTAAAGAAGTGGGAAAGTGAGGAGAAAACATAAATATAAACATTTCTTACATTATTTGAGAGCTTATATGGAATTTATTAAGTGAACAAATCACAGAAGGAGTTAAGGAAAGATACTGAAACCTCTGGAGAAGTCTAGAAAACCTTTCCCTTGTCAGTACAGAAGTGTCTGAAGACCAAGGCAGAATCTTTGGGGACTCAAAACAGAAGCAAGTCCTTTTTACATATAGGAAAGAATATGAAAGACCCCAGAAAGTGGAGGAGGAGGAGTGCTGAAGGCCACCATGATGGAACACGTAATATACTTTAGCTCAGAGCAGGAAGCAGGTCCCTGGAAGACTGAAGATTTCACAGCTGTGAAAGAGTTTCATCTAGGATCTCAATACATCCCTCAAGGCTAGCTATGATGTGACAAGGGTTCAGATCATCTTTGGATCTGAGAGAAGGGGCGTATACAAAACAGACAGAAGAAACAAAGGCTTAGGGTCACTTCTAGAGCTTTATTTATGGCTCTGACCTTGGCATGAACACACAATGAGCACTGTATTCACTCTCCAATGTTTTAACTCTCTTTCAAGAAGTTCAAACATCTGAAATTATTCATACACGTAATTCCAGAGCCCAGTGCTGGGTTCCATGCTGTGCAGTCTGCAAGGCTCTCCAGTTTCTGGCTGTACTCTCCAGAGACTTTGACATCATTAGACTAATATTAGGGTTTAATGGCTGTTGCAAATTCTGCTAATTGTATGTTTTCATTATTGTAGCTGATATTCATATGTTGAAATCATTGATAGCTACTTTTCTTTGTTCTTTTACATTAGAATTTGTCTGTATATGCCTTAATTCTGTGTCTAAGTTTCCATAAACTGCTTCATTGTGTAAGAATGTCACATTATCACTTTAAACCAAGTTCTGATTATTTTCTAGTATATTGTGATGCATATTTTAATAATTTAGCTTTTGAAATATTACTTACTTTAATTACTTTTCTTTGTTAATATGGTAAAATATATTCTGAAAACTGCATGGCAGTTACTCTTTGATCTGAAAACTCTTTAAACATACACAGATACACACACGTAAACACATCCATAACTTTCACCAACTAACTGGATTTAATGTATCTTAAGAACAGAACAGTATAGTATGACATTTTTAGAACAACTCATGTAAATGGATTGACCATTGAAAATATTATTTACTTTTACTGTAAGTAGGTAGATACAAAAAAAAAACCCAGTAGGCAATAGAGAAAACAACATATTTTTATACAAACAAGAAAAATGTAAGATGAGATCAGACATAGTGTTTAGGTAAGCCTGCCAGTTTTAGCTTAGCTAAATATAATACATGAAAGTCATACTTGTGTTTGAGAGAAAAACATGCATAGACAGAACAGTGACCAAAAACCTTAAGAAACAGAGTTCTGGAGCCAGACAACACAAAACTAGATTCCAATTTAGGATTCATCACATATGGGGCTTGTAGTTTCATGGTCTCATCTATACATTGAGGACTTCAAAACCTATCCAGAGAACTACTATAAAGAATGACATAGTCTTCTGATATATTCAGTTCTCGAATACTGACCAATATCCACCTCAAGCCACACCCTACTCATTTACAAATATGCACACACCACAGCTACTTCATATTAGATTCATATTAGATCATTATTTACTTGCTTTGAAAAGTAAGGAAGTCACAGATAGGAAAATATTTTAAGTTATAGTTTACCAAGATGATAATCATTTGATATTACACAAGATATAGACATGCTACAGCTTTTAATATATAGCCTTTAAGATTTTTAGAACAATATATGGCCTTGGATTTACTATACTAGCAGCTCTCAGAAAACAGCTAAGAAGATAATAATAAGTTTCTCCTTGGTGCTTTTAAGACCAACTAATGTTGGCATTATTTAACTTTCATACTGGTGGTAATGGCTCAGTGGAACACAACAAAGATGGAACCAAGAGTTACTTTTTAGTCACATTCGAAATATCAGACCTCATGAATAAGAGAACGTTAGAAAAAAACACAGCACACAATTTCTTCCCATCTATAATAGGTAACTGATGAACTCAGACTTTGGAGAAACCTCTGGCAATAAAGCTCAAGCATTCCTTTTCAGTACTGTCCATTAAGATGTTGCCACAAGTGGAGGCACTAGAATTTCAGGGGTTCATCTTGAAAATGCACACACTGATTGAAATAATAGTTTTTTCTGTAACCCAGATAAAACTGCCTGCATCCATAACAATATGTAGTCTATCATTCAGTTATATAATTAAATATTAATTACTGTTCTTATTGATTCAAATCAACTTAACATTCTTTTAATTAAAAGTTAACCTTTTAGAGGTGTCTGCATGGCTTAGTCGGTTAAGTAGCCAACTCTTGGTTTTGGCCCAGGTCATGATCTCATGGTTCAAGTTTGATCTCTGCACTGCCAGCACAGAGCCTGCTTGGGATTTTCTCCCTCCCCGCCCCTCCCCTGTCCACTCTCTCTCAGAATAAATAAATAAACTTTAAAAAGTTAACCTTTTAACGCTTAACTTGTATATTTTAATGGAAGAGTTGGGGTAGTGTCATATTACCTTTGACTTACACATTATTAGTTTGCCTTGCATCTTCTAGGAACAGAAAACTTAGAAAAATCCTCACTCATTAGAGGTAAGAATATACACCAAATAGTTTGTCTAAATTTTTCTCATTTCTCTGTGGCCAATTTTTAAACAGCAATTTTAACTAATATTTAATGTTCCTATTAAACAATGGCTAGACCCCACTCACTGAAACTGGATATGGACACAGCATGGATAAATAGATTCTCAGTCTTCCTTCTTTTGTCAGTTGAATTATATCTGTGGATGAAGCCACTGTCACAGACCTCCCTTTTCCCAGACACTAAATTATTCCTTTTATTGGAGGATGTTAGATACTTGGGGAGAAGTGTTAGAACTTTAATGGGTATTATTTACTGTTCAATGGATCTAATTATCATTAAGGGAAAACATAAGACCAAGATGGTATAGCTCATGTAAGTGTGTTAGCTTGGCTGTCAATTAGCTATCCCATTTCTGCATGCAGTCAGCCTTGGGTCCTGGAGAAGAGAAGGTATGGATGGTGCAAGACTATATCCATCCCAAAGCGATCTTTAGGAAAATAATTCATTTCTCTAGTAATAACTTTGTCACAGACACAGTTTGTGAGTCTTTCCATCAGAGACTATTAGACTGGAAAGCTGACCCCTTCATTAGATGAGAAATTGAGGCCCAGAAAGGTAATATGGTTTATTCAGCTCAGACAGCATATATATATGAAAGTTGTGTGTAAAACAAAGATCAAAAAGATATAAAATGGGGTATAAGTGGAGTTGATGAGTTAGAAACAAACAAAAGACCCCGAATAAGTGTTCATTCCAGAACAGCTAAATTTTATTCCATCTGAATAGAAATACATACCCTGAAAAAAGTACAGATTTCAGTGTCACAGAGACTTAACTTCTTGTGGCAGAAAGTACCCACCATCAGCAACCCTTTCTTAAACTGAAAATGTGGTTTGATATTGATGAGTACAGGGATTCAAAGACCAGAAGAAGTGTCTTCCAGGGATCATGACATATGTTCAAAATAACAATTGACTCTTCCAAAATTTTTAGGCATTATACCCTATGCCCTTGTAAAAAAAATAACTTCTCTGACCTTCACATGTAAGAAGTTTGGCATCTGTAACACCATTATTCCCACAGAGCTGTGCTTTCTCTCCTTTCCACGTGTAACAATCTGTTCCACTCCTCCACTCTGCCCATGTACAGAGGAGAACATATGGGTTTTATGATTGATACAATGAAAATTTACTAAATCTAAGGAGAATTCACATTTTCTTGCTATACTGTGCTTGATTAATGTCATTAGAAACCCAATTTTAAAACTTTTAATAAGCCTTTATAGAAGACTAATATCTTATGAAACACAATTCTGGGGTAGGTGTATGTCTGCTCTTAAAAGAAAAGGATCATAAAAAAGGAATTATAAGACTCAAAGAAAATAAGAGATTAATTCAAAATCTCAATGGTCATGAAGTGGTGTATTAACTACAATTTAGGAAGGGAAGGGGAAAAATAGAAAACCATTGAGCTTTTTCCACACAGAAGCCATTTTATAAAACATTAAATTCCATTTCCTTTAAAAATATTTCTCTGTGTGATTAAAAACCAATCCCGACATTTCCCATAAATGTACAACTAAAAACAGAGCTGGCTGAGGCCTTTACAATTTTTTCCCAAAGCCTCAGCAAATAAGGCACAACTTTAGCAGTAGGGAAGGGTGAGAAATTAATCTTGCTGCCCAAAGGCCACTACTCCTAATGTTTCTGAGGTGAGCCTGTGGGTATTCAAGCTACAGTCACCAGTCACCAGGTCACATTCACCAGTCACCAAGCTATAGTTACCAGTCCATAGTGCCCTACAACCAAACCACAGTCACCAGTTGCCAGGTCAGTCACCAGTCATCAATCATAGTCACCAGTCAGGTCATATTCACAAGTAACCAAGCCATAGCCACTTATTGCCAAGCCAGTCACTGTCCACCAAGTCAGCCACCAATTCATCCAAGTTTTCTCAGTTTGATTGACTTGACAAGACCTTGGCAAATTTCTTCTGTAAAGAGCTAGACGATTAAAATTTTAGTTTCCTAACATCCACAGCCTCCCTGCTAGACCATACTACTAAGATCCCAACATGATATACAAATAATTCTCTTAAATTCAGAGTAATGCCCTATGCCCTATGAAAGGAGTCAACCATTCTGATTTGCTGCTGTGTTCTTGTCAATAAGATATCAGAAGTCCAAGGATAATGATCCTTCCAAAGGGCACAGCAAGTTGTCTGAGGCTAAAATAGCATCCTGGCTTTCTAGTGCATGGAACCAAAACTGAGATGTTCAATAATGGATGAAAGGTAGTATTATCCTCAAACCTGAAGATCACTCAATTCCACATCCTCCTAGAGAATGGATGGTAACCTGATAAGCAGATCAGTCCTTCCTGAAAGTTTTATTTAACCCCGCAAACTTTTTTTTAAGTTCTTGAGTTTTTTTTTTTTTAATTTGAGTATAGTTGACATGTAGTGTTACACTAAGTTTCAGGTGTATAACAAAGCAATTCACACCTCTATATATTATGATATACTTATCACAAGTGTAGCCACCATCTGTCACCATCCAACACTATTACAATATCATGGACGATATTCCCTCTGCTGTACCTTTATTCCCAAGACTTATGCATTCCATAACTGGAAGTCTGTATCTCCCACTTTACATCCTCCTACCACCCTTTACTCTGGCACCCATCAGTTTGTTCTCTGTATTTATAGGATTGATTGTACTTTTTGTTTTATTCCTTTGCTTTGTTTTTTAAATTGCACATATAAGTGAAATCACATGGTACTTGTCTTTCTCAGTCTGACTTGTTTCATTTAGCATAATACCCTCTAGGTTCATTCATGTTACAAATGGCATGATATCATCCTTCTTTGTGGCTGTGTAATATTCAGTGTGTGCATGTGTGTGCGTGTGCGCACACACATGCACATGTGAACATGTGTACCACATCTTCCTTATCCATTGGCTAGTGTAACTAACATTGCACTAAACATAAAGGTACATATATCCCTTCAAATTAGTGTTTTCATATTCTTTGGGTAAATACCCAGAAGTGCAATTACTGGATCATAGGGTCATTGTATTTTTCTTTTTTTCAGGAACCTCCATATTGTTTTCTACAGTGGATGTACCTATTTACATTCCCACTAACAGTACGTGAGAATTCCTTTTTCTGCACATCCATGGCAACACTTGCTATTTCTTGTCTTTTTGATTCTAGTTATTCTAACAGGTATAAGGTGATATCGCACTGGGATTTGATTTTCATTTTCTTGATGATGAGTGATGCTGAGCATCTTTCCATGTGTCTGTTGGCCATCTATATTTCTTCTTTGGAAAAATGTCTATTCAGGTCCTCTGCCCATTTCTAAATTGGATGTTTGAGGGTTTTTTGGTGTTGAATTGTATAAGTTCTTTATATATTTTGGATATTAACTCCTTATCAGATATATAATTTGCAAATATCTTCTCCCATCTTTTTATTTTATTGATGATTTTCTTTGCTGCATAAAATTGTAGTCTTAATATTTTATTTTTGATTTTGTTTCCCTTGTCTGAGAAGATGTACCTAGAAAAATGTTGCTATGGCAAATATCAGAGAAATTACTCCCTGTATTCTCTTCTATGATTTTTATGGTTTCAGATCTCACATTTAGGTCTTTAATACATTTTGAGTTTATTTTTGTGTATGGTGTAAGAAAGTGGATCAATGTCATTCTTTTGCATGGCTGTCCAGTTTTCCCAGCACCATTAATTGAAAAGACTATCTTTTCTCTATTACACTGTCATTCTTGCTTCCTTTGAAATAGATTAATTGACCACATAAGCATGGGTTTATTTCTGGGCTCTCTACTATTCTAATGATCTATGTGCTTATTTTGTGCCAGTACTATACTGTTTTGATTACTACAGCTTTGTAGTATGTCTTAAAATGCAGAATTGTGATACTTTGTTCTTCTCTCTTAAGATTCCTTGGCTATTTAGGGTTTTTATTTTTTTTTTAACATTTTTAATGTTTATTTACTTTTTGAGAAAGTCAGGGTCTGAGTAGGGGAGGAGTAGAGAGAGAGAGAGACACAGAACGTGAAGGAGGCTCCAGGCTCTGAGCTGTCAGCCCAGAGCCTGATGTGGGGCTTGAACCCATGAATTGGGGGATCATGACCTGAGCCAAAGTCAGATACTTAACTGACTGAGCCACCCAGGCGCCCCCAGGGTTTTTTGTGGTTGTATACAAATTTTGCTATGATCTGTTCTGGTTTTGTAAAAAATGTGGCTGGTATTCTGATAGAGATTGCACTGAATTTGTAGATTACTTTGGGTAATATGTAAATTTTAACAATATTGGCTCATCCAATCCATGAACATGGATTATCATTCCATTTGTTTGTGTGGTCTTCAATTTTGTTCATCAATGTTCCATAGCTTTCAGGGTACAGATCTTTCACCTCCTGGTTAAGTTTATTCCTAGATATTTTATTCTCTTTGGTGCAACAGTAAATGGAATTGTTCTCTTAATTTCTCTTTTTGCCACTTCACCGTTAGTGTATGGAAATGCTCCTGTATTGTGGGTGTCGATTTTTTTTTACCCTGCAACCTTACTGAATTCACTTAACAGTTCTAGTAGATTTTGGAGGAGGTCTCTAGGGTTTTCTATATGTAGTATCATGTCATCCACAAATAGTGACAGTTTAACTTCTTCCTTACCAATACAGTATGACTTTTATTTCTTTTTCTAATCTGATTGCTGTGGCGAGGATTTCCAGTCCTATGTTGAAAAAAAGTGGTGAGAGCAGACATCCTTGTCTTCTTCTTGATCTTATAGATAAACGTCTCAATCATACCATTGAGTATGATATTAACTGTGGACTTTTTTTATGTGGGCTTTTTCTTATGTGGGTTTTTATTATGCTGTGGTATGCTCCCTCAAACCCTACTTTTTGAGAGTTTTTGTCATAAATGAATGTTGAATTTTGTCAAATGCTTTTTCTGTAGCTATTGAGATGATATGATTTTTACCCTTTGTTCTGTTGATATGATGTATCATATAGATTGATTTGCAAATATTGAACCATTCTTGCATTCTCAGAATAAATCTTACTTGAATGTGGTGAATGATCCTTTTAATAGACTGTTAAATGCGGCTTGTTAATATTTTGTTGAGAATTTTTGTATCTATATTCATCAGAAATACTGGCTGGTAGTTTTGTGTGTGTGTGTGTATGTGTGGTGTCTTTTTCTCGTTTTGGTATGATACTAATACTGGCCTCATAGGATGCATTTGGAAGTTTTCTTTCCTATTCTATATTTGGAATAGTTTGAGGAGAATAGGTATTAACTGTTCTTTAAAGGTTTTATAGAATTCATCTGTGAAGGCATCTGGTGTTGGACTTTTTTTTGGTAGTTTTTGACTACTAGTTCAATTTTGTTACTAGTAATTGGTCTGTTCAGACTTTCCATATTTTCTTAATTCACTTTTAGAACACAGTACATTTCTAGGAATGAATCCATTTCTTCTAGGTTATCCAATTTTTGGCATACAATTTTTCATAGTATTCTTGTATAATCCTTTGTGGTATTAGTTGTTACTTCTCTTCTTTCATTTCAGATTTTATTTACTTTTGTCCTTTGTCTTTTTTCTTGATGCATCTGGCTAAAGGTTTATCAATTTTGTTTACCTTTTAAAAGAACCAGCTCTTTGTTTCACTGATGTTTTCTGTTGTTTTTTAGTCTCTATGTCGTTTATTTCTGTTCTGATCTTTAATATTTCCTTCCTTCTACTCACCATGTCTTTGTTCTTTTTCTAGTTCCTTTATAAAGTTAGATTTTTTATTTGAGTTTTATCTTGTTTCTTGAGGTAGGCCCATACCACCATATACTTCCCTCTTAGAACTGCTTTCACTATGTCCCAATGATTTTGGACCACTTTGTTTTCATTTTCATTTGTCTCCATGTATTTTTTATTTCTACCATGATTTATTCATTGACCCATTGGTTACTTAGCAGCATGCTGTTCCGCATCCATGTGTTTGTTTCTTTTCCAGGTTTTCTCTGTGACTGATTTCTTATTTCATACTATTTTGGCCAGGAAGCAATGCATAAGATGATTTCAATCTCTAATTTTTTTGAGACTCATTTTGTGGCCTAAAATGTAATCACTTCAGGAGATTGCTCCATGTGAACTTGAAAAGAATGTGTATTCTGTTGTTTTTGAATGAAATGTTCAGTATATAAAAGTTATGTCCATTTGGCCTAATGTGTCATTCAAAGACACTGTTACTTTATTGATTTTCTGCCTGGATGATCTACCCATTAATGTAAGTGGGGTGTTAAAGTTCCCTATTATTATTGTATTACCACCAATTTCACCACTTATGTCCATTAATATTTGCTTTATGTATTTAGTTGCTCCAATGGTGGGTGCATAGATATTTATAATTATTACATCCTCTTGCTGGATTGGTCCCTTACACTACAATTTTTTTTAACATGATGTAGTTCAGAACATTTAAAAATCAGAGAATTTCACATTGAAATTCATAGCTTTCTTTGAAAAATAAGCCTAAGAAAGCCTGGTGGCTCATCTGACTCTTGGTTTTGGCTCAGGTCATGATCTCACAGTTAGTGAGACCGAACCCAGTGTAGGGCTCTGTGCTGATGGCATGGAACCTGCTTGGGATTCTCTTTCTCTTTTTCTCTTTGCTCCTCCCCCTTGCACGCTCATGCTCCCTCTCTCTCTCTCAAAATAAATAAACTTTTAAAAAGTAATAATAAGCCTAAATAACAATTAAAAAAAAAAAAAAGCAGTAACAAAACACACCACAAAATAGCAGTGACTAATCAGTGGTCATCCCCATTTCAGTGGTGCATGTCCTATTATATTTGTTGATATCCACTCTGGAACACCCTGCCTCACTTACTATACTGCTTGCCTAGCCTTGGAAAGCTTTTTACCTATGGGACTCAACCAAAGGGAATATAAACTGTAACAAGAGTGAAATTGGACTTAGAACATGTCACTTTTCCCTAGTATAAAGGTGAGTTGCTGACTTAAGAGTGTCCCTTTCCCATCAGGAGAAACAGATCTATTTTTGCCAACTCTGACTCTTTAAGACTGAAGTAGACTGAGAAGCTCTGCACTCCCAGAAACAAAGCTTCAGTATTTGAAATTTCTTGCTGACTCTCAGTGCAGTCATGCTCTCTGCAGGATCTCTCCCTACCTGCCAGCCTATCAATGACTTCTTAAGATGATGCTCATACTAACTCCACAGATAAGGCAACTGTGTCAGGCTTTTCCTCATGCTTGGGATGATACTAACTTGCATTACAAACCAAGATGCCTCAGTACTCCAGTGCCCTGAAGTCAAAAGTGTGAAGTATTAGGAGCTTACCAAATTTTTACTGTGAGGCAGAGAGAAAACTCAAATCTCTTAAGACTGAGAACATAGAAAACAATATAGCAAGAATTCAGTGTAAAATTCAGAACAGAAGAAACAAAAATAGATAACTTGGTGTCTTAGTCACCAGTTTGGTCTGCCATAATAACAAATTAGTACAGACTGAATGGCTTAAACATTTATTTCTTACAGTTGTGAAGAGTGAGAAGCCCAATATCAAGGCGCAGCAGATCCAGTGTCTGGTGAGAGCCTACTTCTTGATCTGTAGATAACTATCTTCTGTTTCTATTTTCACATGGCAGAGGGCAATGAGGGAGCATGAAAGCTCTCTTATAAGGGCACTAATCTCATTCACGAGGGCTCTACCATCATGACCTTATTATTTACCAAAGGCCTCACCTCCCAATATCATCACATTGTGGGTTAGGATTTCAACATATGAATTTGGAAAAGACACAAACATTCAGTCCATAACAATGAGTGATGGATCTGATCATTATATCTGGTGATGATAAATGTCCTGATCACAGACAGACATTAAGAACAGAGGGCCAAAGTAAATGAGATCATTATCTCCAGCTGACTCAGAATAGAAACAGTGTTGTCCCAAGACAGGGGCTAAGCACTGAGGAACCACTGCAGGTAATACCTAAAGTGATGCTGAGTCAGGTTTCATGGACAGCATGTTCTTCTGAGCCACAGAACTAAACATTTCTATCTGGCTCCTTATAAAAGTCTTCAGATTCATAGTGAATAGAAAAAAATATTTTGATTAATTTCAATTTATCCATGTATGGAGACCCAAAACATTGTTTAAGGCAAAGGAAAAAGGAATCTTCTATTTGTGAATAATTCAATTCTACTTATATACTCCTTTGTCCACTGATAACCTGGTTTCTGATTTTAAATTTGCTATTTTATAAATAAATTTTTAGTTGTGTGATGGCTTTAATATATTTTAATAATTTTTTTTAAATTTTTATTTGAGAGAGAGAGAGCAAGGCAGAGGGAGAGAGAAAGATATTCCAAAGCAGGCTCCAGGCTCAGCAGAGAGCCCAATGTGATGCTTGATCCCATGGCCATTAGATCATGACCTGAGCTGAAATCGAGTCAGTTGCTCAACTGACTGACCCACTCAAACACCTCTAATAATTTTTAAAAAAGCAAATCTACAAGAGAGAAATAACAAGGCTCATTTAGTCACATTCCCAGGAATGAAACAGTCTCACCAAATAAAACCTAAATATCCCACCACCACCTCACCATCCTCAGCTCTCCCCAATTCACAAGTTACATTTCTATCTGTATTTGTTAATTATAGGTATGAGATACACACTGCCATGTAATTTTTAGTATAATTAATTCTATCTTTTTGTGAGTGAAATATGTAAAACATTTTATGCTAAAACAGAGATCTGCCACACTTATGATGAGTAAAAATGTTAATTTACCTTAATCAGTATGCCTGAATCCCTATTCCTCTCTTTCATCTTAGAAATAAAGATAACATAAAATTGCTTTTAAGTAGTTGTGGATTCTTTCCCAATCTGTCTCTCCACCATTTCCCAATCAGATTACTCTTTTCTTTTCTCTTCACATGCATACTCTTATCTCATAATTTTAATTTTATGTAGCAATAAGTTTTATACATGCTAGGTATTAGCATAATAAAAACTAAGCATATAGAGAAAAATAAAACACCATATATTCCTCAAGAACTTCATAATGTGGTAAAAGAGATTTTTAGTTAAAACATTTTGTGCATTCATTTATTTATTTTCTCAACAACCAATAACTGAATGCCTCAAACATATCTCTCATTGTGCTAGAAATGGGGTAAAAACACCATGGGTAGACACCATGGTGCTTATAATCTAGTTGGAGTGGGGGTGTGATAGAGAGCAAATACATAGTAATAATTGTGTAATTAAAGTCGAGTAAAGTTTTTTGAAAGTAAATAGCATCCTCTAAAGACAATATAGTGACTCATTCAGAGATGGACATCAAAAGAGGTCAAGAAGAGACAGAGAAAAAAATCAAAAGAAAATCGGGAGACCCAAGAGAAGAGAGAGTTTCAATGATGAGAAGTCAATTTTGGCAAATAGTATTTTGCATAACTGTGAAGTGTTTTTTCACATGTCTCTCTGGACAGGAGACTGGGAAGTGTCATGGAAGACCTCTCAGAGGAGGTTATTCTTGAGTACAACCTTAATGCATGTAGGAGTCTGTCAAAGTGAAAAGTGATATATGCTACATTTCCAGAAAGGAGAAGATACATAAAAGCATGGAGGTATGAATAAGCATGACTTAGGTAATAGAAGGTCTTTCCATAGAGCTGAGGCATAAGTTCTCTAGTGAGAAGAAGCAGTGTCTGAAATAATGACAATGAATAAGAGGCCTTAAATGCCATGGAAAGGAATTTAAACTTTATCTGATAGACGATCAAGTAATTTCACTTTGTATGGAAAAATAAATGACCAGATTTGTACTTTAAAAATGTCACTCTGATTATGAAGGAGTAATAAGAAGGGTGAGCATTTGGGCAAAGGAAAACAGAGGACATTGTAATCATAACTTAGTAACAATACATAGAATGCCAAAAATCTGGTATGATCCCCTAGAGTAGATCAGACATGAATTTATGAAGTTCAACACTCTGGCGGTGGCAGTTAAACCAGAAGGATACAAAAGAACAATAGACCCAATAATAGAATATGCCCAAGGAGTTGATAATAGGTAATTCAGAAAAATTTAAAGGGGACAGAGCAATCATGGCTATAGGACTTATGACAGGATTCCATTCATCTAGACCAGAAAGTCGTTTGTTTTAATAAAATAAATAAATCAAAGGGAGATATTTGAGAAATGCATACATATTCAAAACTGAAGCTTGAGAAAGAAAATAAGCTTGAGATTCCTATTTTCAGAATCACCCATTTAGGAAGTTCATTTGGAATCTTCAAAGTACATGAAGGAAAGCAATGTATAAGCCTTTCTAGGTAAAAACTTTAGAGCCAGAAATGCAGAGAATTAAATACCAGTCTATGGCTGCAGCCTACATTTTGAGGCAATGAAGGAAAGACTACTAAGGAATACTGTATATTGAAACAACATACAAGAAAGAAGTAGATCCAGAACACTAATGTGCCATGAAAAACATCTGCGTCATTTCAGAGTTGGTTTATTAGTTTTAGGTTGACATGTCATGGAAACTCCAGATTCTGTTAGTCCCTGGAGAGTGTTGCATTTTTGGTTTGTGTTTTCTTTTTGTAGTTTCCTTGGCTACTACAAAGTAGTAAGGTAACTACCAAGGTATTTTTCTTGGCTAAAGTTAAACTGCAAACTTTATCTCTTGGTTAACATCTCAGATCGAGTTCAGATCTTTTGTCCTTAGCTGACTTATTTGGAATCTGCCCATTGCATGAATATTTCAGGAATCTGTTTGGAATCTGTCCACTGCATGAATATCCAGAGATCTGAAGAGAGTTTACACATAGAACATGAAGCTCCTCCTTTCTGACTCTCCATTTTCCAGGATTCCTTTGTCATTTTTCAGCAGTAGCGACTGACTTAAATTCTCTAATTCTTCAGTTCCAGCCTCCCAAACAACTCCAAAATTAGATGATTTCTAGGTTTCTCCTCACTTTTACAGTGATATTCTGAACACAGGTTAGTAAAAATGACTTAATTTAAACATCAATCTTGGGGCGCCTGGGTAGTTCAGTCTGTGGAGCATCTGACTCTCGATTTTGGCTCAGGTTCATGGGATCAAGCCCTGTGTTGGGTTCTGTGCTGAGCATGGAGCCTGCTTAAGATTCTCTCTCTCCCTCTGCTTGTCTCCTGTGCTTGTTCATTCTCTTTCTCTCTCTCTCAACTCCCTCCTTTGCTCCAATAAAATAAGAATAAAAAACACCATTCTTAAGAAAATTTCTGATTAATACAAAACATTATGGGACTATTACCTCCCTTACACACAACAGACTATTTTAATTCATGCTACTCAAGATTGTATTCACATTTAAGTACCCGTTGGTTCCTCTTAAGCTTCAGATCAAGTAAAATCATATTTTCCTTTCGTTCTTGTTCTTCACAAAGCAGTTCATAAATTAAGACTTGTCAGTTGAAAGAACATCAACATAAGCTTCCTCTACTGTATAATTTACTTAGGACATGACTTAAAACAATCCACATAATTTCAATGTTTTTGTTATAGATTTATTTATTCATTCATACTTATTCTTGCAACTATTTTAAAAATATTTTTTAAGTTTATTTATTTTTGAGAGAGAGAGACAAAGCATGAGCATGAGCAGGGGAGGGGCACAGAGAGGGAGATACAGAATCCAAAGCATGCTCCAGGCTCTGAGCTGTCGAGGGCTCAAGTTCATGAACCGCGAGATCATGACTTGAGCCTAAGTCAGATACTTAACTGACTGAGACACTCAGGTGCCCCTATTCTTGGAGCAATATTTATTGAAATTCTCTCAGGCACTTGAGAAACAGTGAACATTACTGATAAAATTACTTATTTGAGGTGTTAAATTATACACAGGTAAACAAGTGATGAGATAAGACATCTACAAAAAATACTTATTCAAGGGAGTATATGCACATTTATGTGCATCATTATTTATAGTAGCCAAATTATGGAAAATAGCTCAAGTGTCCATTGACTGATACATGGATAAAAATATGATATACATAATATCCCATTATATTCCACATATATATAATTATATATGTATATTCTATATATATTTCATATGTATGTGTAATTCCATATATATTCCATTATATATAATTCCATTATATAAAATATTTGTATATTGTAATATTCCATATATATAATGGAATATTACTCCCACTCAGCCACAAAAATGAAAGAATGAAATCTTGCCATTTGCATTGACATAGATGGAGCTAGACAGTATTATTCTAAGTGAAATAAGTCAGAGAAAAACAAATACCATATGATTTCACTCATATGTGGAATTTAAAAACAAAAGAAATGAGCAAAGGGACAAAAAGGAGAGAGATGCAAACCAAGCAACAGACTCAACTACAGAAAACAAACTGATGGTTACCAGAGGGGAAGTGGGTGGGAGAATGGGTTAAATAGGTGATAGAGATTAAGGACTTCATTTGCTGTGATGAGCACACGGTGTTGTATGGAGGTGTTGAATCACTATATTGTATACTTGAAACAAAGATTAGAAATACTGAAAAGTTCAAAGTTAGAAAAAAATTATGTGTCACTTTAGTAAATTCCTTCCATCTGCCAGAATGCCCTATTAACTCAACTCTCTGGGTACTTTAAATCATGAAATATTCAACCCACTTAATTTTTTATCATAGACAATGTTTTTTTCATCTGGCCATAATTATATCATCAGAGAATTTTTTCAATAACATTGTCCACTTGTTGGAATACTTCCTCCATGTTTTAACCAAAGAAATTTTCACTGGTTTGAGGTTTATCTCATTTAATTTCCCTTATTTATCTTTTCTATCTCCCTTTAATCCAAGTGACACACACACACACACACACACACACGTATGCATACTAATAAAAAGTAGATTAAAAAATTCCCAGGAGTAGGGGCATGGCAAGTAGTCATCCTCCTCCCATCCCCCAAGATACCAAGAAACATCTCACACATAATAAGGAGGCAATAAATGTTAGTTGAATTATTAAGTAAAATGATTAAACAAATATTTTAAAATGTGCAAAAATCAAAGGGCCAAAGAAGAAGGAATTAATTTTAAAACATCAGGTAAATGAAAGGATTTTAGCAAACTGTTAACTTCCTCTAAAGTGCAAGTGCTTTTATTTATTTATTTATTTATTTATTTATTTCTAGGAGAGAGAGAGAGACAGCATGAGCAGGGGAGGGTTAGAGAGAGAGGGAGACATAGACTGAAACAGGCTCCAGGCTCTGAGCTGGCAGTCAGCACAGAGCCTGACGCGGGCCTCGAACCCACGAACCGCGAGATCATGACCTAAGCGAAAGTCGGACGCTTAACCGACTAAGCCACCCAGGCGCCCCAAGTGCAAGTGCTTTCTACATGAGTAATGGACACATTATTATTCCTTAGAAATATAATGTATAACATCAACTTTTTGGTGGGGAGACATCCATTACAGATTTCAGTGATATAATTTATTTCATGACACATATCATAGTTCTTTGGATAGTATTTAGTAAGTATATATCTTTATATACTTGCCTATTAAATTTTAACTACAGGAAAGGAAATGATTCTGTACAGACAAGTAAGGTCCTCTTATAAACCCTTATTTACTCTTTCCCAGAGATGGAAGAGGTCAATTGAAAGAATAGACCATCCTAAGATGCTTCTTGATGCCATACATTTTAACCAGTTTATTACATGTCTTCACAATAAATAACATGCAATTTTATAACATCCTCTAATCATTGGTTGTAGAGATATACCAGTTGAGAAAGAAAATACTTCAATTCTGATTTGAATGTGTCTCTCTCTATTAAATGTCATTTTTTAATACAAGTAATATAGACAGTTCATCCTGAAAGAGGACAATATTCAACAAGCAAAATGAACAAATTTTTCAGCTACTTACCTCATTTCAAAGCAATGCACCCTAGGTGAAAAGAGAGTCAGGGTGTGTGTGCTGGGGGGGAACCATAAGAGACTCTTAATGATAAAGAACAAAAGGAGGGTTGAGGGAGAGAGGTGGTGGGGGATGGGCTGGATGGGCTATGGGGATTAAGGAGGGCATTTGTTATGATGAATTCTGGGTGTTGTATATAAATGATGAACCACTAAATTCTACTCCTGAAACCAATATTGCACTGTATGTTAACTAACTAGAATTTAAATACAAATTTGAAGAAAAAAGAAAAGAAAAAGGAAATGCACCTATTTTGATACAATAAACAGTACATAATAGGATAGCTATTCCCCGGATAGAGAATATGGCACGTTTCATTATACCTTTTAGTAAATTATAAAAGTAAAAGTGTTTGGATATATGCCCGCTAGGTTGTTACCTTTAGCTTTTCTCTGTGTCAGACTAAATAATCCTTATTCTTCTGTCTTTTACTACCATAATATTTTAATCTCCTTAGTATGCTTCATGTCTAAATTTCTTAAATCTTCAGAATTATGGTGTCAAACTGGGCACAGAGCTTCAGTAACAGGTGTTTGCTAAGTGCTGGCTTTCCTAAGAGGATCATCATACTGTGCTTACA
Source organism: Hyaena hyaena (assembly GCF_003009895.1). NCBI lineage: Eukaryota > Metazoa > Chordata > Mammalia > Carnivora > Hyaenidae > Hyaena > Hyaena hyaena. The sequence continues at coordinate 1,394,219 of NW_024081136.1, forward strand.
TGCTGTTCTCAAGTCCACGAATCCCAAGTTTATATTCACTCATAAATGAAAGTAATGCAAGAATTTCTACTTCTTCTAGTAGGAAGGAAAATCAATGAAAATATTTCACAATCTCTTTGCTTCCTTAACAGACTGAAATAAAATGTTTGCCTCAACAATATTCATAAGAAGCGCTGTCATTTTAGAAAATACATGTGCAAACATCAAGCACTCTTAGACCAGGCCCATATGGCTACAGCTTTGGACATTTGCACATTAATTCTAGAGTACTGCATTAAGGACTAAGATTATATTTTGATCATCATGGCTAAATCCTTATGATGGTTATAGGAGAGGAAGAAAACAACCTCCAAAGAGTCATTCTGATATATTCTGAGAAGCATATATTTTATTCACTAAAATAAAAATATTATTTTGGTATATATAAAATATTTGGGGGGAGCTCTGAGAGGAAAATCGGTCACATCTTAGCCAAAAAATAAGGTTGTAGGATAAGAAAATAAAGATAACACATGAATGAATAAAATTATCCTTTTGCCTATTATCTCTAAGCTGGGCCTAACAAAAAGGTAATGATTCAATTAAGAAAATAAATTATTGTTTTAATAAGGCATGGTCATTGACTTATCGAGTGATTAAATTTGACCCTCTATGACCCAGTGTAGGCAATCATTTAAGGAAACCTCTTTCCCTGCTTTGTAAGAATTTGTTAAGCTTTCTAGCTTTATTTCCCTAGGGTCCAGATAAGGGTAGACTATCAATTCTGTTATCAGTCAATGCTGATTAGAGCAGAAATGGTCTCTGATTGGTAGATTTCATCCTGACTAGGAGGAACTACAAAGAAATGATCGTTCCAGATGGAGACATCCCATGAAGACACATGGTTTGGGCTCCCTTGATTACTTCTTTCTTAAAATTACACCCTTTTATCCTTCCATCCCTTTGCATGAAGCACTTTCCAAGGAGTCTAAAACAAATATCAAAGAGCAATGACTTGCCCCACTACCATCAATACCAACACTGGTACTTTGTAGATGAGGTGAGCCAGAGAAGAGACCAGCCAGTGTGGTTTAGGCAGGTTTTAGAAAACAAGATGAAACTACTCACTCGTCAAAATACGTTGGCCTATACTTCACATTTAATGAAAAGAAAACAATCACAAGAAAATTGTACAAATGCTAAGTAATACAAAAATCACCTAGGTGTGCATGGATAGCCAAAGTATAAAGGTAACGTTCTTTAACTGAGACCTATATGTTATCTGCCTTTAAATGCCTAATCCATGAATTCCCTTCAATTCTAATGAATTCCCTTCAATTCTAATGTAAACACAGCAGGAAAATCAAAATATCATACATTAGTTAGAGGAACAGGGTCCACTTAAAAACTCTCTAATGAGGAAGGAAAAACATTGATGCTTAGAATTTAAAACAAAACCTCTTTATGTCTACCCAGATAGGGTTGACCACTGTGCCAGTGAAGTGTGGAGCCCATTTCCACTATCTTTAACTTCAGGCTGATGCCTATGACATTCAGTGGGGTTTGGACTAAATGCTCTCAGGATCCCTCCCTGTCTCATTTGAACTGATGGCTATAAGCAGAACCTTGAAAAATAAAGAACTCTGTAAATTCATCCCTATTCTTGGAAAAACAAATCACAAATCATGCCATGGTTTGGTAATTGTTTTTCTTTCCATCTTTAAAAATGCCTTTTACATTGTGACTATGCCTTCTCCAAGCTTACTCTTCTTGATCATTGATTTTCTTAAGAAGTCACTGAAATATCTTATCCCACAACTTAATTATGTTTCTGTAAGCAATATAAGTAAGTTAGAAATTCCCTTTCTCTCCATTTAGCTTAATCAAAAGTTACTTCTTCAATAAAGATCCCCAGTGCTATGGTAAGCAGCTTTATGAATCAAAGAAGAGTTGAGAAAAATCCAAGCACTTCTTGGATACAATCAGCAAGGGCCATTGTCAATAAGTGTCAAGCTAATAGAATTTCTTTAAATCTTGGATAAATTAAGGTTAAACCACATAATTTCAGATACTACAAATGATTCCCTACTGGGATGAAATTTTTTGTAGACAAGATTAGAGATCAATGACAACTAGCTACTTTAAATACAATTGCATTCCATTCTCATTAAATGTTCCTCTAAATGCCTTTTCAGTAATGGTATAAATTAGTTTCTAGGAGATCCTAATTCCACACGTAAGTGTTTATTTAAAGTACAATTCTGTTTATTTATAATTTTTAAAACCTAGAAGAATTTTCTATTCTTGGGAGGAAACATTACCTAATATACTATGCTTCCAAGCAACCAGCTCAAAAAAGAAACAAAAAGCTTTGAAACAAGATGATATATTCGACTATCTATAGTCACTAAGAAGAAAATGCCATTTTAACATTCAAGGAAAATATATAATTATCACACATTAGCAGCAGGGTCAAAGTGTATATTACAGTTCTTTGCATACAGGACATTTGTATTCATGTGAGCTTGATGGGAAGCGGAAGGAGGACTAGGAATTGTGCCTGAAAACCATTAAAAATCAATAATAATATAATTTATACTTAAAAAAAGAAACTTCAAGATAAAACTGAAAATGTAAAATACAGAAACATAGTGGAAGGAACACACTCTGAGCCCATTCTTTACCTAAATGTTTGGTATCCAGAATATTCTGACAGGTTCCGTAATTGGGATTGATGAAGAATGCTTTGTATTATGAACGCAGTAGTTATTTTGAGTTTATTATCCCTTCCTGCTTCCCAATATGAATGTATCTAGAATAGCAGAAAGGATATAGAGGCTTTGGAGCCAGATAGAAATGAATTTAAATCAAGCCTCCAGCATTTACTATACATGAGAACATGAGCAATCACTTAACTTCTCTGACCTTTTGTCTCTTCTCAGTTTTAGACCTAATTTTATTCAGAAGGAGTCAAGGCAGGTTAAATATAATAGTGTATTCAAGGGGCACCTAGGTGGCTCAATTGGTTGAGTGTTGACTCCTGATTTTGGCTCAGGTCATGATCCCAGGGTCATGGAATCAAGACATGGATTGGGATCCTCACTGAGAATGGAGCCTACTTAAGGTCCCCTCTCTCTCTCTCTCTCTCTCCCTCTCAATCTGCCCCTCTTCCCAGCTCACACACACTCTCTCTGTTAAAAAAAAAAAAAGAGAGAGAGAAAGAAAGAAGAAAAGAAAGAGAAAAAGAAAAATAGTATATTCAAATATCTATAAAGGAATCCGTATTAAATACTAGGGCAGTCACAACTGGATAGAAATCAACTAGAATAGAAATCTATTGTCTTACAGTTCTACAGACAAAAAGTCTGTAAGTGACATATCAGCAGGGCTGCACCTCTCTCCTCCCCACACCCCACTAGAGCCTCTTGACATTTTAGCTTCTTTCTGTAGCTTCTTTCTTGTGGCTTCAGGTGTTCCTTTGTTTGTGACTACATCACTCCAATTTCCATCTCCTTGTAAACATGACCATCTACTCTATATCATCCCTGCTAGTCTCTTCTGAGGGCATTTGTGATTGGATTTAGGGCCCACTTGAATAATCCAGGATGATCTCATCTTGAGATCTTTAACTTTATTACATCTACAATGACCTTATTTAAAAATAAGGTCACATTCACAATTTCTGGAATATTGACATATCCTTTGGTGGGCCACCCTTTCACCTACTGTGAGAACTAAAACATAAAAATGCTCAATAAATGTCAATTTTTTCATAAAATATAAACAATGCATAGATTTACAGAATACTTGAGCTAGATAAGGAGGGATGAACAGGACACTGGTATTAAAATTATTCCTTATATGATAAAGATTACCGTTTTTCTAAGATTAAAATATGTATATAATTTGTAAAATTTTCTTATAGCCACCCATCTAAGTTCACTTTTCTCCAGAATAGTTCTAGAGAGGAGCCTTGCATTCCCATTTGCTATTACATCCCAAAGCCCTAATCGAATGCCTGGCATTTAGTAGATCAGCAAGTAGTAATACATAAATAAATGAAAAGACACCAAGGTCTAAGTCTCACAACTAGCAGGGGTAGAGCCAGGTTTACAAAATGGTTATTCTGATCACTGTTACTATCATTGAAAGACTGTTTTGTTGATGTTAGTTTGTTTTTATTACAAACAAATTGAACCACACATCAGCACTGTAAGAGAGTACCCAAAGGAATTCATTCTGTGGTTTGATTTGGAACCAGTATGTGGCTGACCAGTCATTCATGGAGCCTGAGTACTGACACAGCCTTATGGTTTTGAGTAGGCCTACTGAATAAATCAAAAAAATTCTTGCAAGATAAGGTTGGTATTCGGAATATTTCATGAGCCCTTAGAGACAGGATTATTCCCAAAAGGAACCCATGTGGTAGAATTTGGAGAGCATCCTACCAAAATGTATTTCTGCCTTTTAGAAGTTTCATTGGAACTTAGTCCTTTAGATTAAGAAGACATTGCATCTTTGAAAAAATGCCTCCATTAAAGTGCAAATACTCCTTGGGAGAGAATCATATTTTATGTTATTTATTAGTATATACAAACATATGAATATAAATTATTATGGCCTTGTGTTAGATACTGTGAAGTCTATGGTGATAAATAGGACATGGCCTTGCACTCAAGAAGTCTGTGGGCCAGTGTGAGAGATAAGATCTGTACAATTAAATCTAATTCAGGCATAAAGCATTATGATCCAAAGTAAAAGTACCAATTGTTATAGGAATACAGAGTAGCAAGCTATTAATTCTGACTTAAAAAAGAAGAAAGTGGTAGAATTTGAACTGGATTTCAAAAAAATGGGTTGGGTATTGACAAGGGAAAATGGAGGAAAGGCCATTAAGAGGCTGGGAAAATTTTGAAGAAGAGAATCTTCCAACTACCAAGAAAAATGGGGAACAAGGAGAAATCACACAGAGGGACACAGTTTTCTAGGCACCCCTATCTCAAGTATCTACCACGCTTTCAGCATTGCTTAAAATTTCAGAGAAATTCCAGAGAGTCAAATGAGCATAGTGATACCAGATTTGGGGGTGGAGGTCCCTGAGGGATATTCAGAGGTAGAATGTTTGGAAGAGAATGTTTCAGGAAGACTATGTCAAAGCTGAATATTGTGTCTGGGAAATGAATCCTCTAAACACATTTCCATTCATTCCTAGACCTCAAAATTGATCTTAGAAGCCACCCAGGGTATAGGGCCTGCCATGTGTACTCTCTACTGAGTGGCTTCTCCTCAGCCAGCCAGTTCAGAACCTGACCTAGCCTCTTCTCTCTGTTCTCATGGCTGCCTATTCTCTTGAAAGATGCTCCCCCAATCCATTCTCCAGATCCAGAAATGCCCCCCACCCCGCCATTTTCTCTCTCTCTTTTTTCTTGCTCCTCTTCATGCTACTGCCCAAGACCTTTCTTCTTCATGTCCCTTCACACTCTTGTGCTGTGTTGATTTAGCTGTAGTTGGTTCTAGAGGTAGGAGGACCGTGCTATTAAAAGTCCTTAAAAAAAGACCAAGTCAGTTGCTCCCAAATATTTACATAGGAAAGACGGTGTCTTTAACTGACTTGGTGAGGGAAAAAAATTATGTTTGCTTAACTGGGGAAACTGCTTCTTCAATGCAATGCATTCCCATGGCCTAATAAAGGATTAACAGCACACCTACCGTGGAAGTACTTTTTAAAAGCCTCAACTATGCCTGTAAACTCTAAATTGCTTTTTTCAAGTGTCTACTTCCTGCTGAGCTGCTTTTGTTCTTTTCATGAAGCTTCCCAAATCTATTATAACTGCTGCATGCTTCTAATTTCCCTGAGCATACAGGCATTTCTAAGGATGACTTCATACATCTTATATAGGGCTTTTAAAACCATTTGTGAAGGAAAAGGGAGTATTTACGAGCAAAATGCATTTATGAGGGTCTCTGATAATGGGAGTGATCTCTTAATTAGACATTTCCTTTGCATTAAGGATAAGATTCTTTTGTAAGCCTGTCTTTTCCCATTGTTGTTCAAGCTCAAAGATGGAAATTAGTGATTTCCTGAAGATTCACGTTACCCCTCTTTAAATAGAGGATTATTGAGAGCTAGGCACATTTTGGGCTTCCATCATTTTGGACATTTTTGACCAATATGAGGACATTGATGTAACAATGAGTTACTTTTCCCAGTTCATAAAAACTTGAAATCGTTATGTATAAAAAATATAATTTTCCTATCCTAAATGAAACCTTATTTTTTTCTTTTACTTTGGAAGAGTTTTAGGTAACCAAAAAGGCTCCTTCATCTTAGAGTCTCTTTTTCCTAACAGTTTTCTTTCATTAATAACATTAGAATAATTTTTATCCCTATTGTTGCTCAATAATAAAAGATAGAATTAAGAATCACGTTTTTATTTTTTTATTTTTAAATGTTTTATTTATTTCTAGGAGAGAGATAGAGAGACAGCGTGAGCAGGGGAGGGTCAGAGAGAGAGGGAGTCAGACTGAAACAGGCTCCAGGCTCTGAGCTGGCAGTCAGCACAGAGCCCAACGCGGGGCTTGAACCCACGAACCGCGAGATCATGACCTAAGCGAAAGTCGGACGCTTAACCGACTAAGCCACCCAGGCGCCCCTGGAGAATCACGTTTTTAAAAAGAGTAGTTGACACACATGTTACATAAGTCTCAGATGTACAACAGGGATTAAACTCTGTATAATGCTATGCTTACCACAAGGGTAGCTACAATACCATTGACTATATTCCCTGTACTGTGCCTTTATCTCTGTGACTTATTCACTCCACAACTGGAAGTCTGTATCTCCCACTCCTCTTCACCCATTTTACCCAGCCCCCAACTCCGTCCCCTCTGGCAACCACCAGCTGGTCCTCTGTATTTATGGAAGAATAGCTTCTGTATTTTATTTTCTTTTGTTTCAAAGGTGCAGCAGTTGCTAAATCTGCCTCTGCCATTATAGTTTATATTATAATATATATTATAATGTTCTTTGTTAAAGGAGGAGGGCAAGGTTAAGCTTCTCTTGGAAAGGAGAACTGAAACAAGGACTGCTTACATGCAGTTTGTGAGAGAGGGTAATTTTTCTTTTCTTTATATCTCAGTCTAAATTTCATTCTCAAAAATGAAAATTAGCAAATGGAAACTTCCCAGCTATAAGGCTTAAGTCAAGCTTATCCAAATTCATGGCCTTCTAAGGTAATTCAGAAAGAAAACAGTCACCTCACTGATCTTTTATGATCTGTACCACTTCACAATCCAGTCACTCATTCCACCGATGGCTGAATGCATTTTGCTCAATCTATAGTCCTGGCTAGAATAGGTCAAAGGTAATAAAGAAATCTATAGGACACAACCATTTTCCCCCTGTGTGAGATAACAATTGAAGCTTCTGAATATTTATTTCTCCTAAATTAAAAAAGTAAAGATGAAATACAGCAAGATAATATCAAAGGCAATGAAGCAGTCAGGTAATGGCCTGGGCCAAATTTGGGGTAAACATTTATTCATCTCTGCTCTCACAGAAAATGTGCCTGGTGCCTGAACTCCCCGAGCCATGTGGGTCTGACCATCTGAACAAGCCTCTTCAGTCATAAGGTCAGTACTTAACCTGATTACACCTTTAGGCTAATTTCTTTTTAATGTGGTTATAGAAAAGGCTTTTGGAAAAATTAGTCCATTTGTTGGCCACTGAGTATAGAAGATGTGCATTGGCAGAGTTTGAAGGAGACAACACAAGGGTGTTCCAAGACTGGCTTTGCCACATACTAAGTCTGTGACCTTGGGAAAAATAATTTTTAAAAGTCACATGCAAAAGTTAATTCATAGTATTCTATGCATTGCTAAAGATCCTAACTATTGAATTGTATTCAAGTCATTGAACTATTCAATGTACCCAAAATAATACTGCTCAGAGTCATTGTGAACATTAAACAGGAATGAATAGATGAGGAGGTGACTGGTAAAATATACAGGAACATACATGGGTTGATATGCCCTCATACTTACTACCCATTAACAAATAAACATTTCACATGAAAAATCATTTTATCCACCTCAGTAATGTAAACAGTATGGTCCTAAAATGTGTATTTGGAAACCCACTAGGGAATTCTTTTTAAAACAAATCATTCTTTTACATCATCACAAATGCCTTCCTACTACTCATTCTATTATATTAACATGGACATGTCTGAAACAAAAGTACACGTGCCAGGCCCTTGCTGTGTGACTTTGTAGTACCTCCAACTAGAGCTGTTAGAGTGTATTTCCCAAAGACTTTGGGCTTGGCCATGTTTCTGCTTTGGAAATAACACACAATACCACTTAATATTGCCTTCATCTGTACATGAGAGCACATATTTCTCTGTGGTCTTACCAAAACTTGACATATCAAATTCATTAATTTTAACAAATCTGGTAAGTAGAAAATCATGTTATTTTAACTTGCCTTGACTTTCATACACATATTGAACATGTGTATCTATGCTTCCATTAAAAGCCTTTTTCATATCATTTCCTCTACATTTTATTGGATGCAATCTATTTGTTTATGCCTACAAAAATTAAATTTTAAATACTGTTTACTACAACAACTCAACTGTTGCTCAATTTACCTATTAAAGAATGATATTCTTGAGAATGTAAACATATATATGTACAAGTTGTTCACAATAGTATAATTTAAAATAATTCAAAACAAGTCTTTAAGGGAGAAGTTTGGGGAGAAATTCTTGCATTTTCTTGTTTTTTCTTACCACAACAATAAACATATTCTTTCACAAGTTTTTAAACTTCATAATTTGGACTGGCAAAAGAAGAAAATTAAACACAATCAGAAAAAGAAAATATTATCAATTCTACTTTTGAACAGCCTTTCTATTCTACCCATATTTATACCAGTATGTATTTTTATGCTGCATCATTTTGCAATCTACGTGTTTCATTTAAGAATATATAATGACAATTTTTCTGATGTTAATATTCTGCCACAACATCATTTTTAAAGGATTTTCTTTTATTTACTATTTTTTTAATATTTATTTTTGAGAGAGAGAGAGACAGAGAGAGTGCGAGCAGGGGAGGGGCAGAGAGAGGGAGACAGCTGTCAGCACAGAGCCTGACACTAGGCAGGAGCTCATAAACCGCGAGATCATGACCTAAGCTGAAGTCTGATGCTTAACCAACTGAGCCACCCAGGTGTCCCTACATTATTTTTAATGTCTATAAAATTTTCCCTTGTACTGTAATGTATTTAGCTAATCTGTTCTTTCAGGAATTTCTATTTTTTCTACTTTTTTACTATACTAAATGACATTTTAATAAATATTTATATTGCCATAGCTTTATGTACTTATTTAATTCTTCTTTTTTACTAACACTTACTTTCAAATGTATTATTGTCAATTGAAGAATCATCAAAATTTCATCCACAACAATATCAATTGTTTCTGTCATACTTTGGGCACAAATGCGAGGTTAATGGGATGATTTTGGATGCTGTGCTTATTACAGGAAAAGATTTAAAGGCAAAAAAAGAAATACATACAAACTTTCTAGGACTGCCATCCAAATTATCCTAAAAATAACACTGCCAAATCAGTCAGGCAAAGTTATTATTAAATACATTTCAAAACTATGTTTGAGCTAATATTCTGGTTGTGGCCAAATTTATAACCTACCAAAATTCTGCTTTGTGAACTTGATGTATATTATATATAATAGGTTAAGCCACAGGAACTTACCATTATTTGACAATTACAGACCTATAAAATGAAAATATATTGTGAGCTCTCATATGTAATATAATAATCAACTTCTTTTTCTAAAAATAAAAGTCAATTATTAAATATTTCTACTGATGGTTAGTTATCCCTGCATTTATGACGTGTTTTGGGCATAATTTTTATGTTTACATGTTCTGAAACCCAAATAAGAAATATGATTTCAAACTCTAATATTGTTTACGGGAAAATATGTTCCACAGCATTATTGATTTCTAGGAACACATTCCAGCAAATTGGTCATTTCTAGAAGCCATAGAAGAGGAAATGATCAAAATTGGGCCATTTTCCTCACTTGGTAAAACTATACAAAATTTAAGAATTATAGGACAAAGGATATTTGGGATCCTGTGTCCAATGTGGCTGAGCAGAAACTTTATAAATATTTACTGATACGAAAACTATATTTCACCAATAAGCTTTTCTCATTTTATAGGAAAAACTAATTAACAGAACTAAAATATTTATCTTAACTGGGTATTCTATGCTTATTTCACCAGAATTCTGAAATAGGGAAACAAGTTTTCCCTTTTGACCTCATACTGATAGAAAAGCATATTTAATGGCTGTCTTCAGAGCATAATTTTATAAATGTGAATGAGTTTAATATATAACTATATCTGTATATTCTTTACTTGCACAGTACAGTTACCAAGATAGAGATAGTTCCTTGGGTTTTAATTAAAAGAGAGAATCAAGGGGGGGGAGGGGCACCTGGGTAGCTCAGTTGGTTGAGCGACTGACTTGGGCTCAGGTCATGATCTCACAGTTCATGGGTTTGAGCCCCACGTCAGGCTCTGTGCTGACAGCTCAGAACCCAGAGTCTGCTTCAGATTCTGTGTCTCCCTCTCTCTCTGACCTTCCCCTGCTCATGTTGTCTCTCTCTCTCTCTCAGAAATAAATAAAAACGTTTAAAGAATTTTTAGAAAGAGAGAGAGAATAAAGGGAATGAATGCTGGAAAGAATATAACAAATCAATATTACTTGGGTTCCCAAAGCACTCCCATCCTAGAGTAGTAAGAGTTCTTGATTTCACCTCCAAAGCTCATTGAGACAAAAATGACTAGCTTCCTATAGAGATGAAGCAGAAACATAACGAGTCTACGTTCATGCTATTGCTGAGACCAAAGTCTCAGTTATCACTTCTGTTCAAATCAGAGTATCCCAACTTAACAAAATGACCAACTCACATAATCCAGGTATCTTCTGCTATACGTATTGGTGGCCTCACTTCCACTACAAGGTCTCTTATAATTTTCCCAAGCTGCCGAAGTAGATTGTCAGGTTGCAGAGATGTCACATCTTGTCAGTGTTCTGCTAGGTCGGGGTATCTACTTCAAGCTTAGCCTAAACTCTGATTATTATACCAAAATTCCATAACATATTTAGAACTTCATATTGGAGTACAAGCTGAAAATCTCATATAGTCAATGTACAGACCTTTAAATACTAGCTCTCTCTCCATGTGGAGAAGTGCTCACAGTATGAGAGGCATTTGTGAGCCAAATTCAAAAAGGAAAACAAAAGATAAAGTCTTCCATCTCACACTGTGGTACATGCTCTTTGAAATTTAGTTACAGTAAATCTAGAAAGATCCATAAAAATTAAATTGTAATTCTGACTTTCTAGTTTCTGCCACATATATATATATAGTTGAATTTGAGAGTTAAATTTCTATATTAATTAAGCGAGTCCGATGTCCTCATATAGACATATTCCTGGGTCAAAATTTAGCAGGCAGGTTTGCAAGGTCGGATTGAGTTCCAGTGTCTGCTACTTCACAAATTATAAGCCACACAGTGTCTTCACCCTCTAATCCTCCATACAAGAGTCAACCCTGACTGAAAATCCTGCTCCTCTCATAACAGATTCTTGGAATTATTTTTCTTCAAGATGGACTGGTAAAACCACTCTAGTCCACAAGATTAGCTTTAACAAATTTGAATTTCAGAAGAGAAGTCCCAGATCCTTTCTTCATTTAAATTTGTTGGTAGAAATAGAAGTGGTACAGTTCCTATACTTAAAACCATATAAGATCATCCAAGCTCCACACAGAGAAGTAAATGATTCTATCTAGATAAACAGTCTTCATTTGGGTCATTATACTCCATGTAGAGAGTAACTGCTACATATAAATGTCATTCCCTTCATTTTCTTCCTCTAGGTACTTTTGTGAAAAGGCGTGAAAATCTGAACAAGAACATGTCTGATGTCTAGAGGAACTGTAGTAGTATTAATCACCACTATTTCTTCTTTGACAGTCTTATTCCCTACAAACAAATCTGTGTAAGAAAAGAATCATTCCTATACTCAAACGCAAAACAACAAACAAGAAAATGTCTTCAAAGCTATTCTCTTTAATTTAAAAATAACCTATATTGGGACATCTGAGTGGCTCAGTTGGTTGAGCATCCAACTTCAGCTCAGGTCATGATCTTGTAGTTTGTGGGTTTGAGTCTGCTTCAGATTCTGTGTCTCCCTCTCTCTCTGCCTCTTCCCTCCACTCGTGCTCTCTCTCTTTCTCAAAAATGAATAAACATTAAAACAAACATAAAAAACTTATATTAAACAGTTTCCACTACTTTGGGGACTCATCTTAAATGGTAATAATCTCAAACTAATGTCAGAGAAATGAGAAAATATTTGAGTTAGTAGAAGTACTTAGAATGCTTTCTAACAATGGACAGTATTTTGGACATTATTTTGTTCTTTGTTTTAGTAATTAAGATTCAACAATTCAACTATCTTTGGATCACCCATGATAATGATAATCGGAAAACCAATTCCGACATATACTGCGTTATTTTCCCAGTCTTATGGAGTTCTTTAAAGAAAGTAAAAAACATATATGAACCTTTGCACTACAATTGTATATTCAGCTATTTAAGATTTTGGTTGTTCACAAGGTATCAGAAAAAGAAACTTTTTTTGAAATGCATCTTTTTACACTATTTACTCATCGGTAGGTTATCCCTTAACCTCTTCATCAGTAAGTTTACTCATGGTCATAACCCAAATAACCTCCAGAAAAGCACAGAACTGGAAGGCCATATCATTGCTAAACTAAAACTGTTCAATATATCAGTTTCAAATTTTATTTATTTTTAAATTTTTAAAATTTTTTAAATTTATTTCTGAGAGAAAGAAACAGTATGAGCAGGGGAAGGTCAGAGAGAGAGGGAGACACAGAATCTGAAACAGGCTCCAGGCTCTGAGCTAGCTGTCAGGACAGAGACCAACACGGGGCTCAAACCCATGAACTGTGAGATCATGACCTTAGCCGAAGCCAGACGCTTAACTGACCAAGCCACCCAGGTACCCCATCAGTTTCAAATTTTAAAAATTTCAAAGGATATTCAAAAGAATCAATAAAACATAAAGTATTGGAATTCTGGAGCTATGAGGAGCCTTACATTTTTCTTAGTAAACTGTAAAGTATCATATAAATCTATAAAATATGTATTGTCCTCATCTATGTAAAGCCCCTCATTTTACAAGTAACAGAATAGAATGATGGAGAGATTTAAAAGATTCTTCAAAAGCCTTTGCAATGCTTTTCAAAAATCATTAGGACCATCAACATCCACCCCCAGGCAAATTCCAATTAACTTTAATCCACAATTACTGGTCAAGAGTCAGCAGTTTTTCTAGCCATTTTGTTTTAACTCAACAGCTGTATATATCAATAAACAAATCCAGAGAATATAAGAATATGTGTAATAGGCATTTTCCTAATTCCCCCAACTGTATATATTCTCAAAAGGGAAATGAAAGACAATACTTAAAGCATACTCTGTTTTTCTTAATCTGGCTCACCAAATTCTTTTAGGTTCTAATATATTACTTTATTTGTAACTGATAGCATTTAGCTATTTAAACATATACATACAACATTAACCTCTCACCCTGCAAGCTATTAAGAAAAGCTGTTTAGAGACAAAAAGGCAGCAAATTTTACCTTAAGAGTTCAACAAAAGATGAGTTTAAGTAGTAAATGGAATTGTTGTTGTACTCCCTGGAGCAATAGCTTTCAAATGTATTTTATTCATACATTTCTTTCTTTAAAAGAAGGCTTTCCATAAAGGCAAGGAACAAGAATGAACAAGGAGCCTCTCTGAGATAGGAGTAGGAAGTCCTTACCATCTACCATCTCTGACAGGGGCTCCAGAAAGTACAGTTTGAAAATCACCTTAGAAAATAAAGCCCCAAGTCCCTAAACTGGCATTTTTGGTCCAGTATAATTTAACTTTAACCTTGAGATTTAATAAACAAGAGTGCTCTGTGATCATGATAAAACAGCAAGGGTTTTCAGTCTCTCTGTGGGCAAATTAGCATATTAAAATGTACAAATGCAGCTGGATGGTAACAAGGAGTGACAGAAAGAAAATAATGTTAGGAAACAGAAGACTTTCTAGTTTATTCTATGTAACCTAGAGTGGGTGTCCAAATTTCTAGACCTCAGGTAAGCCATTTGTCAAACATAAGGATAATATCATACTTCTGTCAGGATACTGGGTAAAATCATTTTTTGTGTTGTAAAGAATACAAAGATATATGATTCAATTCAACAAATATTTTTTTGAATGACTGTTTCATGCTAAGGCACAAAAGAGATAATGATAGACAAGACAGACAAAATCCTTACATTCAAAGAGAGCAAAGTCTAATGAAAGAGACATTATAGCAATTGATACTTGGTAACTCACTTGGGTCAGGACGGCACATGCTAGTGATAATCTGAAATTAGATTGCTATATGGACTAGGCCATTTTCCTTACATTTTAGGTTTACTTGGGAGAACCTGAATTTCTACATAGTATGTTAGTCTTGGTGCTATTCTGGTCTCTGACCCGAGAACAATGGTTTTAGATATTTAAGTGTCACAAAGCCACCCTTGCTATAGGTATGGATCAATTCAGGCCACTGGAGTTGATTGTGGTACAAGGGAATAAGGATGTGAAGGAGTCAAAGCAATGTATAGTCCACAGGCAGCTAATAAAGAAAGCTTGCCTGGAAGGAGTGATACTAAACTGAAACAAAATGTGAGAAGTGGGGTCTGGGCAGGAGCAGTTGGCAAGAAGAGCCCTCAGACCAGGCACAAGAAACAGTTTCAGTAAAGACCCAGAAATGAGAGAAAAAGGAGCATGTAGTAGGGGATGAGGTCACAGAAGAAATCAGAGGCTGGATTAGTCAGACTTCTGTGTACCTTGTTAGAGACAGTGCAGAGGTAATAGTGAGAATGGAAATGTTTTAAGCATAGACAATATTCAACTTGATTTGCATTTTAAAAATATAGTTCTGTATTTAGTATAAAGAGTAGAAATGAAGTATGTATTGTAGACAGTGAAGCTCTAGCCAAGAGGTTATTATGGTAATACAAGACTGTGCAATGGCACTGGGAGAAAAGAGGTGAGATTCAGGAGATTTATAGGAAGTAGTAATCATGGGAGGTGACTGGAAGTTTGGGGAGAGGAACTGAGAATGATACTGAAGTTTCTAGCTTGAGCCACTGGGTAAACATGGTGTCATTTGTAAAGTTAGAGAACATCAAGGGAACAAACTTTCAAAAATAATAATAACATGTATATAGTGTTTATAGTGTAAAATTACATAGTAACTCATTCATCCTCATCAACTCTATGAGATAATTGTTATCTTTATCCCCTTTTATACATGAGGAAACTAAGACACATAAAAGCTAAGTGACCTGCCCAAGCCCCACACCAGAAAGTAACCAAGTCTGAATTTGAACAATTTGGGAGTGAGGAGTAGAAAATAATCAGTTTTAGTCATGTGAGTTTGAGTGATCTATAAGACATCCTAGATGGAATTTTGAACATACGGGTTTGAAGCTCTGGAGGGAGATTTACAAGATTTGGAAGAAACTAAAACCATGGTAGACAATACAACACCATGCAAAAGAACCAAGAATAGCCCATTTCAGTTAAATAAAAAATTAACAATAATCATTTTATAAAGGTTAATGAAAGCAATATAGTAACAGTAAGCAAATTAAACCTTGAGCCCATGCATAAGCAGAAAAGAAAAACAAGGACTTTGAAATAAGAGTTCAATCCAGAATGGCTTGGACATAAGACCACAGGGTAGTATGGCCATATGTCCATGGAATCAGATCTAATGTCCATCCTCTCTGCAATAATTGGAGAGGACACAGAGGACTAAAAGTCTTCACCAAGCTAACAGAGAACAGAGAGGAGAAACTGCAAGTTTATATCAGGTCCCAATATATCAGCAGTACTGCACATAAATGATAGCTTAAGTTCATTATGTACTATTTTCATTTACTTACAACTAATGCATTTGGTCACTCCCGACTAATTGTATTTCTGCCTCCCTAAAGTTCTAATTAAAGAAATTCTGTTGTTGTTTTTTTTTTGATAGGGAGACCACAGCAGACAAAATTTTGTCACCAGAGTAGAGAAATACAGATTAAGAGCACCCTTTAGCAAATATTGCTTATTGCATCTGTAATGCCCATTTTTATTTGTATATTCCAGGCACTAATTAGCACCATCATATGCACTGAATAAGCTTTCAATAATGGTTAGTGATAGCAGAACCGCTACTAACTGCTACTGTGGAATTAGCCAGTCAAACTGCTAAGCATTTTACACTTTCAGAAAATTTGCAAAGATTGAAACACTATCAGCACAAAAATGATAAAAACGTAGTACCCAAAAAGAGTCCAACTAATCATCTGTATACCTGCCTTCCTTTTTCACATATTGTTTTGTAACTGTAAAGTTGACTAGAGTTTTCTTCCCCCCAGAAAAATGTCATTATAAACCAAGGTTAGATAAGGAAATGAAAAGTTTTCATATGAAGAGAACATAAAAGGAAAGAAAACCTGGTTCTGCTATCTCTTCCACAACTTCTGCTGGACTTTGTCTCCTTGGAGCCCCAGCTATCAACTGAATTGATCCCTGATAATTTTGAACACAGATACTGAATGTCTGACACGTGTTTATAGAAGTGATGGTTTCTCCCACCCACACATCAGCAGAGCAGAGGAAGGCAAATAGCATTCATTGAGTTCATCCTCTATGTCCTTTCACTTACAGTATCTCAGATGATCTTCCAGTTAATCCATTAATAGACTTATCTTTGTAGAGGGTAACATGGCAGACACTTGCTCTGTATTATGAATGCCACGGTGAATAGAAGACATATCCCTTTTGATTAAAATCTGAGTTTTTCCCTGCTATTAAGTGTGGGGTTGAGAATTAGTCAAATGTTTCTCTATTAAACGTCTCACTTTCTTCTATAGCCATCTTTCCTCCTGGGCATTCCAACTCAATCTGGGTTACACAACCACAAAATGTCTATGTCCCTAAATAGGGGTTAAGAATCAAAGACAGAGGGGCACCTAGGTGGCTCAGTCGGTTGAACGTCCGACTTCGGCTCAGGTCATGATCTCACGGTTAGTGGGTTCGAGCCCCACATCGGGCTCTGTGCTGACAACTAGCTCATAGCCTGGAGCCTGTTTCAGATTCTGTATCTCCCTCTCTCTCTGACCCTTCCCTGATCACACTGTCTCTCTCTCTCACTCAGAAATTACAAAAACAATTAAAAAAAAAGAATAAAGGACAGAAACAGGAATAATGGCAAAGTTCTTATTTATGCTTTAAGGAACTTGCTGTGAGAAAGTAGAATAATTAAAATGGGCCCTTTTTCGGTTGTCATGGTCTAAAGAGCAATGGGTACAGAGTTTTCCAAGACAGGCACAAAGAAACTATGAGGTAAAACAGAAGACTCACTTCATCTAAGCTCAGTAATGGGCCTGGCAGTGCCAAACCATGGAGATCCATGACTTATATCTCTAAGTCTGCTATACGCTCCATAAGCCCAAAAACAGATCTAATGTTAAGTTAGAAAATGAGAAAATTCTCCTTCCATTCTTCTGTTTTTCTTTTGTTCACAAAGCGGCCTTGTAAGGAGTAAGTCACCAATGAGCCGCCACAAAGTGTTGTACCAGGTCAGTTCACTCCGATAAAATTACTATAATATGATGCAATCATAGTCCAAGTGACTAAAACTAGAAGACTGCCAAATATAATTCGCTGAATCACTGCTTCAGAAAATCAAGGTGCTTCTTTCTGAGGACAAAATCATGGGTGATCTTCCAATTTGACTAAAAAGTATAGGAGGCTTACCCTGGCAAAAAAGAGCATTGTGAAGCTCCACAGACAAGCAGCCTCCACCCCTAGCCTTGGCTATAAAGTCAGAATCCTCATCCGGCTGGCTCTTCCTTCCTTCAACTCATTTCAGCTTCATAACTAGGCTTGGGTGAGAATTCCTTTTTGTGCTAAATACTAACATACAATCAACTTAATGTAGCAGATGAGAACCTGCTCCCTCACTACTTGTATATGTTTTCATTAACTATGTAACATTAAAAGTGTGCTAAATGTTTACTAATTTGCCAACCACAATTTTTATCACCATTATAAAGTCCTTAAAGTGCTGCCTACTGACAATGGTTAATTCTTATTTCAAAGATATGTCTTCTCTCTGTGGCAAGATGACACAATGGGTATTATTCTCTCACTTGTCAGATGAGGCCTTCTTCTCTGGTGAGGACCATCTATCAAGAGTATTATACTCTAACACTGCTCAGCATACATAAATGTCCTCTCAGTTGTGAGCCCAAGTAAGGCTTTGGAGAGGGAAAGTAATAAGGCAGAACAGGGTAGTATAGAAATAGCTTCCTTGGCCCAAATATGCTCTATCATAGAAAGTAGCAATTTCATGTAAGCATGTCCCATTTCAAAATGCAGACCGGGTAAAGGGCTTGAGCAAGGAGTCTCTGGAACAGCATTGTGCCCATAGAAAGGAGGTAGGCCTTCTCCAAGGTGCTGAATTCAAACAGTGGAAGAAAAACCTTGCCTCATACCTCTTCCCATATAATACTATATTCTTATGCTGACTGACATGCTAGAGGAAGGTTTTCTGCTTCTAGACTGGTGTCTAGACTGAACACAAAGCAAGCTAGAAAAATTCCTCAACAACTCCAACACCAGAAGAACTTCCTCAAGCAATCATCCTGGTTTCCTTGATCTCTTCCTGGATTCAGGAAAAGCAGTAAGTGACAATTTAGCCACAGCCCACCAAGCAAAAGTTTGATTATCCTCAGTTGGTTCAGATCCCACTAACAGAGGATCTGTTGTCCTATTAAGGACAATCTGAACTAGGGCCCTAATTTATAGCCCTTTTCAGTTATAAACTAAAATACCCTTAGTAAACTCTCTACCCCACAGATGACTGAGTTAAAAATCACATCACAATGTCTTAAAAGTTACTTTAATACAAGACCCATTAAATGGAATCAAGATTCATGCCTGGATTGTCCTTTAATAAAGTTTCATTATTTCTTCATATTTATGGGGACCACAGTTAAGGAGAGGGCTGACAGCTCTGGAGTTTTAACAAACTACTGCTCAATTCCTAAGGAAAATGAGGACCTCACAGTCCATTCTCCAGTCTCAGAGTGAATTATGAATTGGCTGACCTACACTAGTACAGCCTTCAAAAAAAAAATTAAAAAGGCAGGAGAACTTGGGAATAAATCAGCTGTCCCCTGAGGACACAAGACAGAGATGAAAACTCGCTGACTTCTTGAGTTCTCCCAGAGTGACAACTAGGACAAGGAAGATAAAAAGAACAAAGACTGTATGAGGTAATAAAAATGTCTACTCTGAATTTTAGGCTGTCACCCCACAAAGCAAATCTGGTATTTGAGAGTAATCTGGTTTGATTTTTGTTATCCTAAAAGTTCTAAATTGCCAGGCAAGTCTTACGGAGCAATTGTTTTTAACCAGCAGTGTGAAGCAGAGTCACCTTTAGATCTTTTTTTAAAAGATATTTTCTGCCCTTGTATTGCTGAAAGGCTGGTGGGTTTAAAGTGGAACCAGGGTAATTTTTCAGAGTTTCTTAGATTTCAAGGCACGCCATTGATTAAGAACCACTGTTAGGGAGACTGACAATTTCCAGGAAGACAGGGCTTCTCCAACTTAATGTGGTTGTGAATCACCCCAACCCCTACAACCGCAGGATCATATTAAAATGCAGATTCTGACTCAGTGAGTGTGAGATAGGACTCAATGTCTACAAATCTAAAAAACTCCCTGGTGATGTCCATGCTGCTGGTGTGGGGATCCCACTTTATGTGATGAGTCAGTAAGTTTTATACATCAATTTCAGAAGGCTGCCCTCAGGTGAATGGGAATGGCGTGGAGGCTATGGGGCCTGGTGGCGGTTCATGTGTGGTCTGTGGATCAGTCACTGCAAAATCACCTGAGGTACTTATTAAAATTAGAATTTTGGGGCCTCATCTCAAGATCCCCAATCAGAGTCCGTTAAACAAACTTTCTGAGTAATGTTTTTGTACTCACTAAAATTTAAGAACCACTAAAAGTTAGAGAATTATCAGCAATGGATAATTAAGAGAATTATGAGTCCCAGAATCATTCAGCAATGAATTATATATTTAAACTCATTATTAATTTAACACATTTCAGTCTTTTCTATTTTCTAGTTAAAACTAAGATTGAAGACAATACAGTCACCTTGATACATAACTGTAAAATATATATAGAAAGAACAAAACCATAAATATCATTAAGACTGCTTATCTCTACATTGACTATCCTCTCACCCCTGAGACTATCCCCCAAAATGTTATACGTTGGAGTCACTCATCAGTTACAGTAGTCTATTTTCCCAACTGCTTTTCCTTTATCAACACCTGCTCATACTCACTTTCTTCCTCTAGCCTACATAGTCCATGCATTCTCTATCCCTGCCAGACAAAAATCACTTTTAATTTTACCCAGCAAATATTGTGGCTGATACTCAGAGTTCCAAATCCCTGAATGTCATTTCTGACACTGAAATGTGAATTCAAAAAATGGAACAACTAAAGGCTTTTCTTCTCCAAAGTGATCAGAAGTAAATGTCATTTTCCTGCACATGAAAAAATAAAGAAAATCTACATCTACAAGAAGTTGAGTAAATACAGAATTTTAAATTAAGGCTGTTCACGAAAGCTACACTTGGAGTAAACACAGCATAATGTAAACTTGTTGAATCATTAGTTGCATACCTGAAACTAATGTAACATTATCTGTCAACTATATGCAAATAAAAATTAAAGCTGTACCCAGGGATTACAAAATTGGGACCTGAAAATTGCATATTTAATTGGATATTCAGGTCTTTAAATATTTTCTTCCTCCATACACAAGCTGGAATTTTTATAGTCATATTTACATGAAATTTTATTCTTTTAAATGTATTAAATTAAATATATAATTCTATATAATACATCATGCAAAATATTCTGTACATCTTTAGAGTACTTTCATGTGATTAACTATTACACATTTGACAAACATTTTCTAGCAGATCATTTCTCACAATTTTATCTGGAAAATGTTTGATGGTTGATACCACACCATTTGTTCTTACTTCCTTTTTGTAGACATACTTCCTGTGTTTATATCTTTGTTGATAATAACAGCAGAGATTGCTATGATAAATGAGCAAGGGTCAAAAAGGAATGGACCCACTGTACCAGAAAGAGTGGCATGATTATTTGAATTTCCTAAGATTCCTATAACAAATTACCATAACTTTGGTAGCTTAATATAACATACTTATTATCTTAAATCTCTGGGGCTGAGGAGTCCAATAAAAGTCTTATAAGATGAAATCAAAGAGTTGCATTTCTTGTGGAATAAATTAAATTAAAAAGTAAATAAATAAAACACACTTTGCATATCTTAGTCTTTAAACAGGAAGTCTCAAGATGCAAAGAGTGTTTGGGACATGAATTCTTCTCCCAACTGAAGAATTCATGATTTCATTGGAAACGATGATACAAGGGACTGATACCAAAACAACATAATTCTTAGAAAGTGTTGCTCATCCTTTAACATTTTGGCTCAAAAACAGAAATATTCCCCCTTAGCACAGCTAGGTGAAACTTAGAACATTAAAGCTGATTTTATTAAATGTTCAAGGATTTTTTAAAAATATTAAAAACAAAGAACATCTAAATGTCTATATAATCTGGCTTAGACAATCTGATTTTATCTCTAACGTTTATATCAGAGGTTTGATTTTTATCCCCCTTCTAGATCCTCATGACTATGCAGTAGGCAGAATCATCATGGCCATCACTCAAGGGCTCACATTTGGACATTGACTCTTCTCAAAGTATATGTACCAAACAATGAGGTCACTGTTGCTAACCCCCCTATGAAAGGTCCTCTTTCAAGTTCCCTACTTAAAGCCATGCCTTCACAAGCTGACAGATATCTGGAATATCATTCTCAGCTTTCCTACCATCTAGCTCCGTGGCTCCTCCATCACTACTCATACATGAGTCTCTCACCTCCATCAGTTTGTTAGTCTTACAAACTGACATCAAGGTCAAGTGTTTAGTCTTGGCAAGGTTTGGCTAGGGGAGGATAATCAGGATTTCAATACAAAGTAAATGATAAGAGTTTAAGCATCCTCTGTAGAGAATGAGTACATATGCATTTTTTTTTCAGATCCCTTCTTCTCTTTTCTAATGTTTTCTAGAGAAGGTGAAAAGTTCTCACAAATCTGAAGTGCTATAATAAAACTCTTGCCTCTCTCTCTAATCATGTATATAATCAATGGAGAGGAGGACCAACTGGAATTTGTGAGGGCACAAATTCCCTAGGAAAGCAGATGTCTACCTTGGTTGCACACTGGAATCACTTAGGAAGCCAAAAAATATATATATATATCCTACTCTCCGAGGTCCTGATATAATTGGTCAGGTTGCTTCCCATATCATTCTAATATTCAGTGGAGGCAGAGAGTTACTAACCTAAAAAGGATTCCTCTAAATTTAAATTGCATAATAATTCGTTGTAAAGTCTTACTCTTATGCATTGTTGGATGTTTAGCAGCATCCCTTTCCTCTACTCAACAGACCCTCTATTCCAAGTCTTGACAATCAAAAATGTCTCTAGATATTGCCAAATATCTCCTGGGGGGCAAAATTGCCTCCATGTGAGAACCACTACCCTTGAGTGAAGAAGGCTGCTGCTCAATGTGGTTCAAACTCTTCACTCTTAAGTCTCACGAGTTAAGATGCAGACAGTAAGCATCTGCTAGGGAGTAAGAGTGCTGTCCAGGTTTGAACCTAGGTTCTGTAACTTACCAGTTGTGTGAGTTGAGGCAAGTTTCTTAACCTCTCTGTGCCAGCTGTGAAATCAAGCTAGGAAGTTCACATATCTTGAAAGATTACTGCAGGATAAGCTGATTCAAGTAAAACCCTTAAAGAATACATATCATATCATAAGTGCTGAATAAATGTTAATTTCTATTACTGTTATTAATTGTCTCTCCCAATATCCCAAGTCCATGAAGAAAATGAATAATGTGACATTCTCACTCTAGTTTCTTTCAGTGATTTGTAGTGTGATGCAAGTCAGAGTCCAGGAGGTGACCTAGTATCAAGTTTGCTTTGTCTGATAGCCCAGACAATGGGAATTTTTGGCCAAATGAATCGATCAATAAAATCTATCAGTCCCTATTTGGTTATCAATTCTTTAAATCTAGAGGAAAAGGAATGACTCTCCTACTCCACTTATTACACATGCATATATACCCACACATACACATACACAAAGTCTCCAACATATCATATTCCTTTCTTTGACTATGACTTAGTAACACTATCAATACATTAGTCCATTCGACCAAAATTTATTGAATATCTACTATCAAGGAGGTGGTATATATAAAACTCCAATACAATCTAATTTCATATCCTTTCTTTCCATGGATCTTGGAATTTAGGATTTAACAAAGAAAATCCTGAGATTCACCTGGGGAAAGTTGTTAAGTATCAATTGGTTCACACATGATAATGAGTATTAGTGGTCATATGTATATAAACCTCCATTTTCCCACAGAGTTCTGAGTTTTAACATCTAAAATATACTTATGCTCACATTCTAAACAATGAATAACTTTAATACATCATTATCTGACTACATCTTTAAAATCACAATCCTGATTGAGATTTAAATTGAAGATTATAAAGGAAAACTCCTCCTGGGTTTTTTAAATCAAAACATACACACATCACTTCTGGTCATCAAATGTATGGAGAGTTTTCCCACACCAAGCAATTCTCTAATTCTCCAGGTACCAGTTTACTGTCTCACAATTTAACTCAACTCTGACACTACCTATCTAGAGATAGTGTCAGATCCCACAGGTTAAGGGCTCAATCCTCACAAGACTACTCCCTCAACT
The DNA here is from genome assembly GCF_003009895.1 of Hyaena hyaena. Taxonomy (NCBI): domain Eukaryota; kingdom Metazoa; phylum Chordata; class Mammalia; order Carnivora; family Hyaenidae; genus Hyaena; species Hyaena hyaena. The sequence goes on from NW_024081136.1 coordinate 1,418,335, forward strand.
CCGGACACCAATCAAAACACATTATCACCTGTGCTTCTAGCTGACAGGCTATAGATTAATGATTCTTATCACCCCATCCTGGATTTGATCATTTGCTAAGATGGCTCACAGAGCTCAGGAAATTAATTTCCTTACTAGGTTACTGGTTTATGGTAAAAGAATGTAACTCAGGAACATCCAAATAAAAAAGATTCACAGGGCAGGGTATGGACAAAGGTACGTAGAGCCCCCACACCTGGGCATGCTACCCTCTCATGACCAACACCTGTTTACCAACCCAGTCACTATTCAAACCCCATCCTTTTGGGTTACTATGGAGGCATCATTACATAGGCATGATTGACTAAATCAGTGGCCATTGATTCAACCTCAACTATTACAATAATCATTGTTCAGGGAAAGCAATCATCAGAGGAAAACCAAAACAGTGAACAACAATTGCATATAAATACCACAGTTTAAAACATTGTAAGATTCTTGTATTATTCTGGAAGAAAATAAAAAGACTGGTTAACTTTAGACTTTTATAAATATGCATGCTAAAACAGCAAGGTAATCACTTAAAGAATGATATGGAGCATGTACTTCCAAATAGAGGGAAGAAACTAGTGGAAAAACAATATAAGAAGTTTCAATCAATGAAATAATGATGAGAAAGAAGAGGTGAAAAAAGAACTAGAATGCATCATACATAAAGAGCTCAAGTAAATCAAAGGAAACGCATGATCAAAATCTTTCTTTAAACTACAATCAAAGATTTTTAGAAAGGATATTTCTTCAGGGAAAGGATGTAAAGAAAAAAAATTACACAGAAAACATGACTTATGATGAATTGCCTTCTGATCCCCACCTCCAGAAACTCTCAAGGGGGGAAAGTGGGCAGAGAAAGGGAGCCATGAAGCTGTACCTTTAAAGACACCCTAGGTGATTCAATGCTGATAATCTAAAGTGCTGATTAGTAACATCAGCATCACTTGGACCTTGTTAAAAATGTAGTTTCTCAGGCTCCACCTCGACCTTCTGAGTCAGAATCTAGAATTTATTCTCCAAAAGAATCTCAGGTGATTCATACCCATGTTGAAGACTGAGAAGCAATGCACTAAGCACCTCTCAAGGAGTTCTTGCTGTAATTTAGATATAAACTAGAAAGTACTTCTAAGGTGTGATGACTTTTAAAAGTTAATTTCTTAGAAGAATACATATTCCTAAGCAGAAATTTGTATATATTTCAAAGCAAGATTTAAATCATTTTAACTATAAATGACATGGGGACAGTGTTCTGACTGTAATTATGACTTGGGAGCTTGTAACAGGAGTAGGTTTGGCTATAAGTAATAGAGACTCAGAAAATAGAGGATTACACAAGATACAAATTTATTTCTCTCTCAAGTAAAAGTTGTCCACATATGGGCAGACCAGAGTTGATATTTTGACTTCACAATGCCATAAAAAACCCTGGCTCTTATCTTTCTGCCTCATCTTTTTTTCTTTAAATGTTTATTTATTTGAGAGAAAGAGAGACAGAGTGTGAGTAGGGGAGGGGCAGAGAAAGAGGGAGACAGAATCTGAAGCAGGCTCCAGGCTCTGAGCTGTCAGCACAGAGCCCCATGTGAGCCTTGAACCCACAAACCATGAGATCATGACCTGAGCTGAAGTCGGACGCTAAACCGACTGAGCCACCCAGGTGCCCCTTTTTCTGCCTTATCTTGATGATTCCTGTATCTCCAGCAATCAGTTCTCAGTTCCCAGCCAGCAGGCAGAAGAAAACAACAAAGTGGTGTCTCTTCTCTTTTAAAGTGTATTTCTGGAAAATTCATGCAACACTTTTGGTTATATCTTGGTTGCCAAAACTTAGACACATGCCTACAATCTATTATTAACAAAGAAGGATGGGAAAAGTAAGCTTCTCGATAGACACACTGCCACTCCCAACATATCTGGGTTCTGTTAATTAGGGAGGAAGCAGAGAATGGATGTTGCAGTGAGCAGTTGGCAGCCTCTGCCACAGACTTGCTTAGGAGTCCCAGTATGTCTAGACGCAGCCCCCAATTTCAAACATCTGACTTTTAAAACAACCTATATTTACAAGGGACCTACTCTATTGTTTGAGAAGACATTGAGAAATGTAATGCTTGAAGAAATCTGTGAGGTAAAACGTGAGAAAAAGCAAGAAAGTGTGTAATGGATTTACCCTAGTAAAGGCCACTGAGTGACTCAGCGCCAGGGGCACATTTCATCTAGTGGCACTTTCTGAAAATACAAGGAACACAGCTTGCATGCTTTGCAGTGGCCCTAACCCAGGAACCCAGTTCTTAGCTCATCTGTGCAAAATCCTTCTCAATGTAGCCTGATGTTTTGCTTTGTCCCACCCCATTTTTATAGCAACAGTGTTTAAAATTCCCCAATTAGCAACTCAAGCATCCTCCCTTAAAAATATTAATAGCCGTGGAATGGTTATAGATCATTAGTCATTTGCTGGTGTGAATTGGTATAATTATAGCAATCTAATGGCCAAAAAGATCAGCTGCTTTGTGGAAAGAGACCATAGTTTGTGGCCAGGGGAGGTCAGGAAATCACTTTAGAGAACGAAACCTTTCTCCTGCTGCTCAGCTGAAATGGTACAAAGGCTGAGCCTGAAGTCACTGGAGGCCAGAGGAGAGGGGCATGAGGGTAGTGGAGTGGAGAACAGAAAGAATGATAGAAGATTAAATTTTAATTATTTCCAAAATTTGTCTGAAATTATCAAAGCATCAGGAATTGGCAAGACAAAAAAATTTACTTTCTCTCTCTAGCACCATATTAATACTCTGAGCCACCAGGGCAGAAAACATAATGTGCTCAGGTGAGTATTATAAGCACACAGTGAGTCCATGGTGGGTTCCGTATATTGTGAAGGGTGGCTTACAGATGAGCTACCATTTACTGCATTCAATAGAAAATGCACAGACTGCAAATAACTGATGGAGAAACAAAATTTTGCTTCACACTGTGTACCTAAATTAGGGATTGCCAAATCCGGCACATTTCAACACCAGTATATCATTGTTGTTGAGGAACTCTTTTACATGCACAATAATACATGGGAAAATAAATGTAAAACAGAAATAGAGAATAGCTATGCTGGTTAAACCTAAACTCAGCACATTTGACCTCCAGCTCTCTCTCTTGGCCCCCAAAGACAGGGCAGACCTTCAGAACCACCATTCTGAACCAAGGAGGAAGAGTGTTTCAAAATAATGCAAGAGCTCAGATTTCCCTAGCAGGAAATGTTAGTACTGCCCTCACCTCTGCAATGTCTTAGAGCATGTTGTATGTGGAACAGAGGCATGGTTACTGGGTGGTAGGTGTTCATTTAAGAATAAACTACTGGGAGGGGCGCCTGGGTGGCTCAGTCAGTTAAGCATCTGACTCTTGGTTGCAGCTCAGGTCATGATCTTATGGTTCATGGGTTTGAGCCCTGTGTCAGGCTGTGTGCTGGCACCACGGAGTCTGCTTGAGATTCTCTCTCCCTCCCCCTCCCTCTCTTGCTCTGTCTCTGTCTCTCTCAAAATAAATAAATAAACTTTAAAAAAAGAATAAACTACTGGGATACAGATTATATCACGTTTTTAAATATTTAAATATTCACATTTTAAAATAATTTTCACATATATGACTCTTGTATAATATATCAACTCTATAAGGAAGCTAGTACAAGTACTATTGTGATAATTTAATCCATAAGAAAATGTTTAGGGGTGCTTGGATGGCTCAGTTAAGCGTCGGACTTTGGCTCAGGTCATGATACCACAGTTCGGTTTGTGGGTTCAAGCCCCACATCAGGCTCTACGCTGACAGCTCAGAGCCTGGAACCTGTTTCAGATTCTGTGTCTCCCTCTCTCTCTGCTCCTCCTCTGCTTGTGCTCTGTCTCTCTCTGTCTCAAAAATGAATAAACTACAAAAAAAAAAAAGAAAATGTTCAAATAATTTAAGTGACTTTAAAGAGTGACATTGCCCAAAAGGGAGAAAGGATTCAAAACTTCTGACTTGTCAATTCCAGCCACTCTGTATAATCACCAGGGACATTTGGGGGGGGGGGGGAGTATCAAGGATTTGGAGACAGTGGAAGGGGAATCCTTGATTTTTAAACATCCCAAAACCCCTTTTCCCTCTAACCAAATCTGACAGAACAAATTTTAATACTCATGGCTACAACAAAAGTAGGAGCATACATGAACCCAAAAATATGAGCAAGAAAGTGGGGAAAACCAGCATCAGCAAATACACATGCATTATCCACATCTGTTTGGGACAAAGAGCAAGAAGGCACAGAAGCTTCCAACAGCTCTGAGAACCAGAGAGCCCCAGGTGTAAAAACACTCACCAAAAAGAATAATGCCAGTGTGGGAACAGCTGCAGAACCAAGGAGGGTTTTTCCTGGCAGCATATTGATGTAGGGGGTGGGTGGTATGAATTTTCCAAATGAAGAAAGAGAAGCTCTCATGCAAGGTAAAACCACTCCCAAGGGCACCTGGATGGCTCTTCAGTTAAGCATCCAACTGCAGCTCACAGCATCATCTCCCAGTTCATGAGCTCCAGCCCCTAGAACCCCTCATCAGTCTCTCTGATGTCAGTGCAGAGTCTGCTTAGGATCCTTTGTCCTCCCCACCTTCCCTCTCTGCCCCCCCCCCACGCCTGTGAGTGAATGTGCACTCACTCTCTCTCTCAAAAATAAACATTTAAAAAAAAATTGAAAATTAAAAAAAAAAAAAAAAAAAAAAAACACCCTGAGGAAAATACCAGTTGAGCAGCACGGGTATAACAGACCAAAGTAGAAAGAGAATCCAGATAAAAGAAGTGGGTTAAGGGTACAGAGGAGTTGGATTTCAGAAACGACTATACTTTTTTTTTTAATCATTTCATGAAAATTCACACAAAAAGTAGTTCTAAGCCCTGAATCTAGAAAAGCTATCCTGGATCATCCTCCCTGTCTAAAATATGGGGAAACTTGAGCAAAAGAGACAGGATTTGGTTAAATTCCACACAAAGTTATTATAATGTATGTGTATGCGTGTGTATACACACACACACACACACACACATATTACATAACAGAATACAATAAAGGCTCTTCAGAAATACATGTCCACAAAACTCTACCCTAATGTTTCAGAAAAACAGTGAAAATATTCATAAGAAATTATAGAAGCTATAAAAGCACAGCTTAAAACAGAATTAGAAACCCACAGAAATGAGGTTACTAGAAAATGGAAGCTTCTATGAAAGGACAGAAGATAAGACTCAGGAAAGAACATAAACAGAAGAAAAAATTGCTTAAGAAATGAAGACTCAACTCGAAATCCCTCAAAAGCAAATGAACACGATGGATAATGCCTTAAGAGAAGTAGAAAGTGGAAAAGAGGAAAGTTTTGCAATAAAAGACATACAAAGATTTAACAGATTTTTGAGAAAGAGATTGCACAGCTGTGACATATTCTTGTAAAAGAATTGGACTTCAGAAAAAATGAAAATAAAAACAGAGAAAGTCAGTAGGTATCAAGTGTGCCTCCTCTCTTCCCCAAAGTCACTTGTTAAGAAAAATAAATTTTAAAAAATCAGGTGGTCCTCAGATATTCTGACTTCATGTCAGAAGAAAATGAAGCAACACATGTAGGATACTTATGGAAGAGAAAATGTGAACCATGGTATACTAACTGTCCAGGCAAACATAACTCCAAGTGAAAAGGGCACAACTGTTATTAACCTGATGAAACAAACAAGTAAACACCTACAACAACCCTCAAGAACACAGAGAAAACTGCTTCTTTACTAAAGAAAGCTTCAGATAACCAAAGGGACTAGAGAAATGCTGATATAAGATATGGCGGTAAATATGATATGCTCAACTGCAGAACTCAGATGAAGTGATGATCATAGAGGAAAATTATAAGGTGATGGTTACAGTCTCTAATTATAATAAAATGGGGAGAATATATGAGAAGGAGAGTGAGCACACTAATTGCCTTCAGGTAAAATCTAGGAATAAAATAATATTTCAAATAGATCCTGGAAGAGAGGGAGGAGAGAGAGAGGAAATTACTAGTCTACTTCACAATCTCTGGTAGTAAAGAACAAATAGAAAGTAGCTACAGAGAGAAATGAGAAGGAATGAACTACTGGTTGACACTATAACATGGAGAAATCTTAAAATAAAAATACTGAGGGAAAGAAGCCAAAAAAAAAAAAAAAAGTACAGAAAGTACTCAGTACAAAATTCTAGAAAATTCTGCTAATGTATAACAGGAAGCTAATAAGTGGTTGCCTGGAGACGGAGAGGGGATGGGGGCAGGAGTGTCAGCAGGTAGGTATTACACAGATCACAAAGAAGCAGGAGGGAAGGCTTAGGTTGACAGGTTTATTCTCTTGATTGTACCGATGGGTTCATAGTGTATGCATATGTCAAAACTTACTGAATTGTACACTTTAAATTGTTTTTTATGTCAATTATATTTCAACAACACGATTAAATTAAAAAGATAAGAGAAAGGGCTATACTTAAAAGCAATAAGGCCTGAGTAATTTAATACTAATAAAATGGCATTTATTTTGCTCCTGAACTGAGTATTTGGGCAGCTTTTGATGGAAACAACTTCTCTCTGCTCCAATCTTTGTCAGCTGGGGAAGTGGAATCATCTGAAGGCTCCCTCACTCACAGGTCTGATGGTTGATGCCATGTGCTGAGACCACACCTGGGGCTGTTGGCCAGAACCCCAACAGGTGATCTCTCTCTCTGGAACCTGTACTTGCTTACAACAGTGGCTGGTTTCCAGGGTAAGCTTCTTGAAAGAAAGCCCAACAGAAGCTGCATCACCTTTTATGACCTACCTACCAGAAGTCATGCAGGGTCATTTCTGTCTCATTCTGTTCATTGAAGCTTATAGTTTCAATGGAAAGAAAATAGATTCCTTCTGATGAGAAGTGGAAACACAACGTGGGATTGGAAATATTTTTGTGGCCATTTGCATTTGGAAAATGCAATATGCCATATGAGATATTAAATGAGCTCTTATGTTAATGTGGAACTGAGATTTTTGGCATGCAAGAAAGGAGATTCAGATGTTAAAGTGAGGAAATTAAAGAAAAACACTGCATTCCTGAATTTTAAAATATATACATATTTCTCAGTTCTGTCTACTGGAAAGGCCTAGAAAATGAGCAATGCTGTAACAATGAGCATGCCTAGCAATCATTTGTGTCTCTAAATAGATTTCTCCATAAAAACCTAGGACTCCTTGGAGAAATGGCTGTTTCCAGGAATGGTCAAGATGAGATTTCATACCAGAAAGTAAGAATGTTATCAGATGCTACTAGAACTATGTTCAAAGGTCTTAGAATCCAAAAGTAAGAGGCTTCTCTTGCCATTGTTGAGGCAATTTAAGCATAAATAAGGAAAATAACTGTAAGATATTAAAATACATCAAATATTTCTTAATTCATGCTTTCATAATAATACCATTTAAAAACTCTTCATTAGAACAAATGGGAACCACCTCATTACCTGAAATCTGATAAATGAGGGGAAAGAACCAAGCATTTTTTTTTTTTTTGCTATATTAACTGTATCCTGAGGTAATCAAAGAGTTGATAAAGGAAAGCTTCTCATTATAGAAGTACCGCAGCTAGTAAGTAAAGAATCATGGAACTCAAATACCACCATCTTGTAAACCTTAATTTAAAAAATGACGCTAACATCACAAAAAGAGAAACAATCATCAGAAACATTAGGCATGTTTTGCCTAAGGATGGCTGTGCCCAAAACATTTATTAAGTAGCCTTTCCAAAGTGATCCCATCTAAATCCTATCAGGCTTATAGCTCTACCTACTAATTTATAGGAAATACAGGAAACATGTTTAGTGATGTCACAGAAATTCAGTTACTGGTAGCCCTTTAGAAAATGTCATAATACAAATGACCCAGGCCCCCCCCCTTTATTTTTAAGTTTATTTATTTTTGAGAGAGAGAGAGAGAGAGAGCATGAATGGGGGAGAGGCAGAGAGAGGGAGAGAGAGAATCCCAAGCAGGCTCCACACTGTCAGCATGAAGCCTAACATGGGGCTGGAACTCATCAACTATGAGATCATGACCTGAGCCAAAACTAAGAGTCAGGGGCTTAACCAACTGAGCCACTCAGGCACCCCTGGCCCACTTCCTTTTTCAAATTGCAAGAAAGAAAAAGAGATGGAGTAATCTACAGATTGAAAGGGATAGTAAGAGACACATTAACAAACCTCATGAATTCCCCTCACTTGAATCCTGATTTGGGCCATCAAACTCTGAAAAACTGGGAACAACTGAGGAGGTATAAATACTGACAGGATATCTTGATTATAGAAAGGAATTAATTAAGTCATTAAGATTTTAGTGTCCTGATGATATTGATTCTTTTAATGAGTTATCTTTTAGTCACACGTATACGTATACAAAAATATGTACAAATGAAATTATATTCCGAACTCATGTCTAAAAAATCCAAGAGAAGGAGGCAGTGAAAGTAAGAATGACTGGGATATAGATGAACAAGTTGAACAATGAATTGGTGGAAGCTGGGTGGTGACTACATTATCCTGTGGGTTTATTATATTATGTTCCCACTGTGTATATACGTTAAAGATGTTCCATAATGAAAAGTTTAAAAATAAACAGTAAATAACTAGATCCTCACCCCACCTCCAGACATTCTGATTTGATTGTTCTGTTGCTATCCAGGTTTGTTTTCTTTTTAATTTCTGGGGAATTTCAATGAGCAACCATGAATGGGAACCACCTTGCTGAGTCACACACACAGATAGCTCATAACATAGGAGAAAACATAGCCTGTCACCTAGGTGACTGATTGATCTCAGAAGCCACAAAATAATAGAAACTAGCACAGCCTTCATGTACATGAGTACATCATACATACAATATAAATATGCTAAAATAGTATATATTGCTGCTTGATAGGAAGAACAGACAGAATGCAATTAAGTGTCTACTGTGGGGTTTTCCTTCTGTGCTTGGCTGTTTACAAACGTGGCTAGAGCAGGGCAGATTTGGGCATAGCTAAGGTGCAAAGTCAGTGACAAGAGGGCTGAGCCATTTGCCTGAAGGAAGAATGCGACAGACTTGTATCTGAGCATTTTTAGTTACAAATATCTCTGCTAAAGTACTCTTTATCACTTTCCATGGTAAATGCATTTGGTTAATACCACAGTGTGCTATTTTCAAGTCCATCTTGACTAAATGCCTTGCATGATGGTTGAAACTGAGCAACACCTGAGATGTGGAATGACTCAATATATCACACCCATGGAAAATATAAACACACCCTGTTTTTCTTATTGTGCAATTTTAAGACATATTAATATTGCTTTCTCTACTAACTGAAATGAATAAAACCCTGAATCTCAACAAATCACCTTTTATTAACACTATTATTCAAAATTGCTACAGCAGGTTATAGCATAAGAGCAATTTTTCCAAAAAGGGTCTAAAATATAGTACTGAGAAGACAGTCCTCAAAACAGAGAATACCATTAAACACTGGAGTCCTCAGTAAGCTAGCTATAAGGTTTCTTTTTCCTTAGAAATTTATTCCTGTAAATTGTTCTACGTAGAAGACATTTCAGGCAAATGAAATCTTTAAAGAATTTATCATCGATTGCTGGTGCATGTGGTAAAGACTGGTTGAGTACTTACTTTTAAGAGGAAATTCAAAGCAGTGCAATTTCTATCAAAATCTCCCAAGAAGGCACATATTCAGCCAGAATCTAAGGGATGTAGTCAGAGCACTGACAAAACCCAGGACCCATTTCTTTTCAGGAAGTGAGAGTGGTCATCTTGTCCTAAAAGGCTGAGGGAACTTGGGCCTGACATCTGGTTCAGCTCCCACTCTTCACCCCCAGCATCAGTGTCCCTGACTATAAAAATATTGCTGCCTCTCTGGCCAACATACAATATTCAAAACCTTACTTGGAGACATGAATAGACTCTTTAATTTCCTCCAAGGGCCTCTCCAGAACCCTTCTGTGAAAGCTGTACTTTTTGAGTACAAAGTACAATATGCTGCCATCAGCAGTTTTGTTTTTCGGGCTTCGGTACAGGAGAGTGCAAAGGTGCTAGACCTTGGGTTTCATTGGTCAGCTGGGTGCCTATGGGCATTATTTCACTTCTTTGAACTCCATCATCTGCATCAGTAACACAGGAGTCAGAGTACCTGTCATATAGGGGTAATGAATGGTTAAGAAGAGTTACTGTGTGGGGCTCCCAAATGGCTCAGTCGGTTAAGCATCCAGGTCATGATTTCACAGTTCATGAATTCAAGCCCCACGTTGGGCTCTGCACTGATAGTATGGGACCTGCCTGGGATTTTCCCTTTCCCTCTCTCTATGCCCCTTTCCTGCTCTCTTTCTCAAAATAAATAAACATTTTTTAAAAAATCTAACTTTAAAAAAAGGAGTTACTGTGCAGTGAGTGTCTTACACATCACATGTGCTTGGTCAGTGTGTATTCCCCAGTTCACCCACTCCAATTAGAGGAGCTACCCAAAAGAAACAAACACAACCCTTGTCATCAAATGCCTTGCTAATCTAGACAGCATCCCTCCAAGTGCATTCCAGGACGATTATTTTCTTAAGGCACTGTTAGGTGTTATACTGAGTCACTGAGGGGAAAAGGGAGAGTTTGTGATCAAATAAGTTTGGGAAGTGCTGGGTTAAATGCCCTCATGAGTTTTTCATCCACTAGTGGAAACTGTGGTTCTGAAGGGAAAGACAAAGTGTGCTACATTTCCCAACATTCTGAGCACGAGAAACTTTTTTGTCAGGAACATTGACCAACAACCGAAGGAGCTGATATTCTGTGGAACACTGGCAAATACGGATCCTGGGAACTGAACTGACAAGAGTGCTGGCAGTATTTGTCACCTGAGTGGATAACAATCCTTTTCCTAAATCTTTTCCATGCATGGGATTACTCATCTGCACCATGAGGACCAAATACCCTCAAGAATTCACTGTACAGCTACTGGGTGATTTTTTTTTTTTTACATGGGAGTGCAAAAAATGCTAAAAGTAAGGTATTCATTTTTGTGAGCAATTCCACAAATAATTACAGTTCCTGCTCCTTGGCAAATGAGCAGGATTTCTGAAGGTGCAGGGGTCACTTCAGTCAGAAATATAATTAGCTTGACAAAAAGGAATTTGACGTTTTTGTATTTTTAATAGATTATTTAAAGTAGTTTGGAGGAACCTGGGGTCATGGAAATTCAAATTTTGTATGCACCGGTCAGATACATAATAAATAGCCATTCTGAAAAGGAAACTTTGATTTTGTTTAACAAATATCTGCTAGTCTCTGCATACCTTCTATATACAGTATGTAACACACTGGCTAGCAAACTAATAGCGGGGATAGAACGCATGTATCCCTTTGAACAACAAATTATAATGAGTCTATATCGTGAACTTATGTACGGCACAAAGGCTCATGCTGGCTCTTCAGGTAATCACTGGATTTGAATGTCTGCTACATTAGGGGTTTTAGCATGCTGTGACATTTTAGTTCCAACTCTGCTCAGTGATGCCATCGCAGAAACCATTTCAACTAGCACTCAAATGGGACAGAATATGTGTTGGTTGCCAAAGCAACTGCACAGTGTGTGGTCTTGCAGATCAGTTCCAGAGCAGCTGTGGTCTACTTTGGGGGAAGGTGAAAAGGAGGTCACTTGGATTGCAGTGGCTTCCAATCTACATATTCAAATGAGTGACATTCAGATTAACCATGGTGATTACAAGTACATGAAGAGGCTGAGTCATCCCAGCTCGGTAGATACCTGGTGTCTGTGGCAGGTAGAATTCTAAGGTAGTCCCCAAGATTCTCACTCCTTGACCACAGCCTATATACTCTTCTCTTGAATAGGAGTCTGTGGATAGGGTCAATCTCATTCTCATGATTAGGTTACATTATATGATAAAGGTGAAGGGATTCTATAGATGTAATATAGATCCTAAATGAGTTGACAATGAGTTATCAAAAGAGAGATTATCCTGGGTAGGGCTGACTGAACCAGGTGAGCCCATAAAACTGGCTGGGTCTCCCCTAGAGGATGAGATTGGAAGTGAGAGAGTTCTCCTGCAGGTCTTAGAAGAGCAAACTATCATACTGTGTCTGAGAGGGCCAAGTGGCAGGGAATGGCAAGTGACTTCGAGGATCGGAGAATGACCCCCTAGCTGACAGCCCGGGAGAAAAAGGGGAATTACGAGGAATTGCATTCTACCTGCAACAACTGAGCATGGAAGAGGACCCTGACCATCACAAAAGACCTAGACGGCAGCCTGGTGAGACCCTGACCTGACCCGAGGATCCAGCTAACCATGCCTGGACTCCTGACCCAGAGAATCTGTGAAATCATACATGGCTATTGTTTCTATCACGGCTTGTTACACAGCAATAGAAAACTAATATGGTCTCATAGACTTCCATCGGCAACGATCTCCTCAAACACACCTCTTAAATATTTTCAACAAGAAATGAGAAAGAAATCATACAATGTTTGACCTGTATGAGACCATCAAAGTTTTCTCCTTAAAACTTTCACATCAGTGAAAAGAAATCTCAGATGTAAAATGATGATATAACCCATTAAGGGTCGCATGTCAAGCTAGAAGAACCAAGTCCGAAACAGAGGTCACCTGCCTTTCGGTCTACTGTTGTGTAAACAGATCTTACCTGTCACCTAAGAATTACGAAGAAGCACACAAAGAATCCCATGTATACTTTAAACCTCTGTGTTAAGTAGGCTTAACTGTCCATATTTTCAGGTAGGAAATTCCTCCAGTGGGTTTGCTCAAAACACGCAGCTTGATTTCAGGAGGCACAAATCAGTACAGGTGTGCCAGACATATCAAACCTGAAATCAAGCCTAGGGTTATAATAACAGTATCCCTAAAATTCCATTCACAAACATTTCTGGCAGTGTCCTCCCCACCCAAGGGTTTATAAACACACATGGCATATCCACCAGGGTGCCGACAAGAGACCAAAACCAGGTGAGTTATCTTAGTGGGAGAATTTAGTATAAAGATGTGATAACTAGATAAATAGCTATTAACTAGGTAACAGAAAGGATAAGAAGATATGTCTATAGTATAACGGGTGTAGTACCTGCAAGAGGCAGCTGCCATCCCAACAGCCAGGGAATAAAAGGAAGAGACTAGAAGCATTACAATTTACAAGGAATCCTGGGAAGCAGAAACTCAGACATCTGAGAGAAGACTGAGCATTGGTGAGTGTATCTGAGCTTGGAGGAGGGCCCCATGAGACTGAGAGTCAGCTCTCTAAGAAGGCAGCTCAGTGGGGGAAAGAAGACTATTCTTCAAAGGCTGGTGAATTTTAAACTGGATTCAGCAGCTCCTGTAGGCAGGTGCTATTGTTGCCAGGGTGAAAAGTAAGGCTGAGGCAGCCCCTCCAAGAACAGATGACAGACAGAGAGTTTGAGGGAAGCAAACACGAAATAGCATGTGTACACTCTCCATCAGCCCGGCAGTCTCCCCATAGTGTCTTACTGGCAGAGCCTACATACAGCCATCCAGAGGCTGACATGGTTTCAGAGTCCTTGTGCAGCACCAAAAGATGAGTATAAAAGGGTGAACTTGGAACTGGGGGGAAAAAACTTAGTAACTGACATACATGGTTCATACTACTTTCCCCCTACCTTGTTCCATTCCCCGACATCATCTGCCAAACCTGAAAATCTATGCTGAAGTTTTCCTTTGAAAGATACAAAGATGACACAAATCAGAGAGCCTTCTTCTCTGCACCAGTCACTGTGCCTGAGCCCAGCAGACTGGGGGAAACCACACTGTGGACCTAGTGGAAATGAAGAGACATCTGTGTGACACTGGTGTAGGGGTTCTCCCAGCCACATTGCCTTGTGTTCCTGCTGTCTCAGAGAGAGCACAGAGAAGCTGGCCTCTCCCTCTCTATCCCTAGGGCTGGAATTCAGGGTACTGGTTGGAAAATTACCAGATGAAGAGACATTGCTGTGAGACCTCATCTTTGAATCACACTTGTGCATTCTGACTTTCTTTCCCCCTATGGTGAATCAGATCTCATTCTTCAGTGCAAATAGCTCTGAGACAGACTTATGGGCATGCCATGAGCACCCTTGAATGTAGCCTGAATCCACAACCCTTACCACTTAGGACAGTACATTATACTAAAAGAAAAGTGCATTTTAAGGGGTAAAATAGAATCACAGCTTTGTACAGGCTCTACATCCAGATTGCTTGAGTTTGAATCTTGCCTCCATGTGTGACCTTGGGCAAGTCAGTAACCCTCTCAGGACCTTGGGTTCCTCAACCATAAAATGAGATGATGACAGTAGTGCCTGCCACATAAGATTGTTGTGAGAATTATATATGTGACTGTAGACAGAACCCTTGGAAGAGTGACTACCACAGCAATAGATTTATAAATGGAAAGTGTTCTTATTATTTATTCCTAAGTGTCATTGTGAAAATGTAACCATATATTATATCACCATACCAGGGGAATTCTAACTCCAGCACCAAGATGTTCTATCATCCACCTGAAATCTAAATTTCAGACTTCCTCTGGACTCTGTAAAAGGTTTCCTTTTCTTTCCTCTGATTATTTTCTTCCTTAAATGATTTCATCCTTTACTAGGCCTATATATCATTGATGTGCCATCAACTCCAAAATTTACTCTTCATACACAGATCACTGCTCTCATCTTTAAACATACACATATCCCATTACCTCCCTGAAATAGCCACTTTGATAGCTTATAGGTATCTCAAATGTAGCATGCTCAAAACTGAATCCTCTGCAGCCCCACCCTCTTTCAGTTTCTTCTTTTGGATAAATGGGATCAGCATCCATCCAGATGTTCAATACAGAAATCTGGGAGTCATCCAGGATTTACTTCTCTCCATGACTTCTCCTATTCAATTCATTAATATTTTAATCATTTTTCTCAAAAATATGACTTAATCCATGAATTTGTCTTCCCACCATACTGTTATTCTTTCTTCTATAAACTACTGCTTCCACTCTTTCCCTCACCAAAATTCTTCCCCATAAGTGAGCCAGGAGATAATTTTCAAGTGTGGATCAGGTCATGAGTCTCCTCTTAAACTCTTTGATGGCTTCCCATTACACTGAAAATAAAATTCATGCTTCTTTCCCGCGTTGCTACTGATGGATCCTGGTGATATGACTCCTTTCCTCTGCAACCCATCCGATCTTCCTGAGCATCTTTCCAGCCCTTGTACCCACCAAGCCCTGTCTTGCCTTAGGATCTCCATGCATGCTGCTCCTTCACCTAGAATGCTCTTTCTTCTTTCTTCTGGCTGCTCACTCTTATCCTGAGGTCTTAGTGAAAGTGTCAACTCCTTGGAGAGATCTTTCTTATCATTCTGTCTAAAGTGGGTTCCCTCACCTACCACATCACTCTTATTCTATTATTCTCTTCCATGGTTCCTCATTCCCTTTGCAGTATTTATAAAAATATGTAACCATTCAGTTATTTCTTTCATGTACCATTGTCTGTCTTCAGGAAGACTGCTCTGAATCCTTTTTTCCTACCAGTTTGTACTCTGCTACTAGCAAAGTGCCAATCCCACAGTATATATTAAAAAACCATTTGCCAAATGAATGAACAAGCATATCATAAGTCTTCCTCTATGAATGTATTTTTGTGAGGAAAAGAGAATTAACCACCCAGATTGAAAGTGGAAATTGCAAAATTCCTTGTGATGAAATGGTATAGTAACATATTTAGAATATTATCACCACAAAAAAGTTTAAAATTCATATTTTCTCACCTTTCAGTTCCAGGTATAAGCAGATAATTGAAGGCTGAACCAAAGCTGAGTTTAACATCTGATGTAATTCTCTATTGCCATCACCAGTAGCTACCATGTCTTCAATCCTCTCTTCGTGGGAACAGCCATACCTGCTAGTTCTAATTATAACATGCAAATTTCCAGTACTTAGAACAAAGGCACAGATTCTAGTTCTGGATCAATCAATAGTCACATCCTTTGGCGTTAGTGTGAGAAATGATTTCAGATCCTAAAATGATCATTCCCACTATCCTGTGTCAAATTCATTTCCCCCCTTTATGTCATGCCTAGCATGTGACCCAGGCTTCTATGTTTGATCTTAATTATTCCACTTGCTGAGGTACGCTTCCTGGTAAATATCTTGAAAAACACCTTTAAGTAAAGAGCTTAAAGTGTTAAATCTATGTGTATCATACTTATACCCAGACCAAGAAACAAGGCAGGCTTACACTAGATTATTTTCATGGGGAGACATCTGTGTCTCTGGCAAAACCTCCTTCCTAGAAGCACATATCCCCCCCAAGCTTCTCCTTCTTGCCAGGACCATGCCTGAGCTGCTTCTACTGAAGAAAGAACACTCCCTGCAGCCCTCATTGCCCTCTAGCTAACCATTGTCCCTCCTTCCCCAATAAGCTAAATTGTAAGGAAAATATCCATTATCACACATTCTACTTTGTCCTCAAAACACCTCCCTTCCAAAGCAACAAAAATCCAGTGACTGATTGAGATGAACTATAAAGACCTGGCCCCTCATCCCTACTTCAAGCAACTCCAAAGGGTTTTCCTAACTCCAGGGCTCTTATAATGTCAGCTGAAGTCTTCAATGAGTCTGCATCACAATCCAGTTTGATCTCTCCTGCTCTCTTCCCTTCCACAGGTGCTGCCCTAAAAAATATACTTTAATAAATGTCCTCTACTCTGTGAACCCAACCTATGACCAGACTTCTATATTATAGAGTATCCTTTAGTTCTCTTTCAGATCACTTTCAACAATTGGATTTTCACAAAAAATTATGTGACTCTTTGATGAATGCTCATTTCTTCCTCAAGTTCTATGCTCCATGAAAACAAGGGCTGTGACCTCTGGAGAACAGTGTGGAGGTTCCTCAGGAAACTAACAATAGAACTCCCCTATGACCCAGCAATAGCACTGCTAGGAATTTACCCAAGGGATACAGAAATGCTGAGGCATAGGAGCACATGTACCCCAATGTTCATAGCAGCACTCTCCACAATAGCTAAAACATGGAAAGAGCCTAAGTGTCCATCAACAGATGAATGGATCAAGAAGATGTGGTTTATCTATACCATGGAATACTACATGGCAATGAGAAACAATGAAATCTGGCCATGTGTAGCAACATGGATGGACCTTGAGGGTGTTATGCTGAGCGAAATAAGTCAGGCAGAGAAGGACAAATATCATATGTGTGCACGTATAGGAGGACTAGGAGGAACTTAACAGAGGACCAACCGGGAGAAGAAGGGGGGAAATGGTGGGGGAAACGGAGAGAGGCAAACCATGAGAGACTCTTGAATGCTGACAAAAACTGAGGACTGATGGATGTGGGGGGGAGGAGGGATGGGCATGGAGGAGGGCACTTGTGGGGATGAGCACTGGGTGTTATGTGGAAACTAATTTGACAATAAACTATTTGGGAAAAAAAAAAAAAAAAACAAGGGCTGTGACATTTTTTCCTCTCACTATTGTTTCTCCAGTACCCAGCACAGTATGTTTGGCACATATTTGTGCCATATTTGGTGAATAGTTAGTTCTTGCATTGGTGTGTAAAATAATTCACCATTCAGAATTCATTTCTTCTTTTCCATTAAGTTATACTTTCCTAATTAAAATGCAACTGGGCCTTTTATTTAGTCAGTGCAACCTAGGCCAAGTGCATAAAGAGTTTTCTGGGGAGCAAAGTCTTGAAGAATAGACTCAGGCAAGATGCCGAGTTGAAGAAAGGAGCTAAATGCTAATGGAAGGCCAACCATCAACATAAGGTACCTGAAACTTTGAAAAGGCATGGCTTTTGGACTTGGCCAAGCATGGATCTGAGATCAGACTGTCACTAGCTACCCATGTGATCTGTCACAAAAATTAAAAGAATTCCAGGTGGAAAACACCATACATAAAGTAAATTCAAAAACTATTGGTATCTTCCCCCATATACTTCTAGATCCTACTCCACCTACTCTGCTACATTTTCTTGGGAGAGGGCTTCCAAGGAAATTGCCTTAGCTGAATATCCACAGAGGAAGAAAGCCAGCATGGAGATATAGTTTGGCTCCTTCAGATCTTTCACCCTTTCTTCTTAAATCTTTCCAGTTTCAAGCTTATTTCTGTGAGCCAGTCATCACAGAATCCTTGAGATGATTGCTGTTGGATCTGGTTAAAAGTAATGAACTGAAACAAAGTATCATGGCAAAACTATGCAAATTGATCCAAACCTAAATCAAACTAATAGGCAGACTTCTTACCCACTGCCAGCTAATTTACCTCATGCTACTGGATATTGATTCTACTTGGAGTGGTGGGAAATCTGTCATGCTTAAGATGCCATCTGCTCCAACTGCCAATGGAAGTCACTTCTCCCTTCCAAGATCTGTTGGCCAAGAACTCATCCCTTATTTCCTGCAGGCTTTTGAAAGCCTCATTAGGTTTCTAGTCAACGTTGGGCCAGGAATCCAATCTATTTATTTTCATTACTTCTAACAATTGACTCATTTTATACTTTTAGATAGGAGCTTGCCCTCAACCACAGACACAAAAATCAATGGGGGAAGAAAGAATTGTGGCATAAGTATATGGGTGTTTTTTTTGGGAAAATATCTCAAAACTGTAGAATAGCTCAGTGAGAGTTAATTTTATAAGATTCCATGAGTATACAGAAGAAGGACTGCATAGCAGATATCAGTTTGTTAGAGGCAAACTTTCAAAGAGAAGTACGTGTCTGGATAAATTCAAGCAAGAAAGAGTCTTCCTCCAAATTATGGAAATTGTACTTTCTGGAACACCAGAAACATCTCAAATGCTGTGGCTGATACCGTAGCAGACAGACACCTGTTTGTACTGACCCAAACATGGGTGGATGATGTACTTTTCATACTAGATTTTATGGAACCAAATGAGAGAGGGACATAAACACCTCAGCCAGGAATGAAACAAGTCTAACACTGGACAGTGAAATCTAATAAACATTTTAGTGTTTAGGGAGGTCTAAAATTATGTCAATGTTTTTATCTTTTCTCAAAGGTATATTTCCGGGGCACCTGAGTGGCTCAGTCGGTTAAGTGTTCAACTCTTGATTTTGGCTCAGGTCATGATCTCATGGTTTAGGAGCTTGAGCCCCACATTAGACTCTACACTGACAGCATGGAGCCTGCTTGGGATTCTCTCTCTCTCTGCCCCTCCCCCTTCCTCTCTCTCTCTCTCTCAAAAATGAATAAACTTTTAAAGAAGACAAATTCTGGGGCGCCTGGGTGGCTTAGTCGGTTAAGCGTCCGACTTTCGCTCAGGTCATGATCTCGCGGTTCGTGGGTTCGAGCCCCGCGTCGGGCTCTGTGCTGACTGCCAGCTCAGAGCCTGGAGCCTGTTTCAGTCTGTGACTCCCTCTCTCTCTGACCCTCCCCTGCTCATGCTGTCTCTCTCTCTCTCCTAGAAATAAATAAAAATATTAAAAAAAAAAATAAAGAAGACAAATTCTTTTTAAAAAGTATATCGCTTTGAAGTAAACTCGCTCAGTTTGAAAAATTGTTGCTCTATTCAGAACTCAAATGATACTCCAGTTCTGAACATTCCTAAATATAGCATTCACTGATTTTTCAGAAGCCAAATAAAAATAAAACAAGTTTCTGATCCATGGGTTGATACCCCATCCCACTTTTTTGTAGTATCTATCAATCTAAAGTTGGCAGTATAATTAGCTAGTAACTCCTACTTTAACTGCAGTTGTGAATTTTTTCCATAGATATATTTAGAAGCGAAAAAAATTTACCTCATGTTAAGGCTTTGGGGGTTTTTGTTTGTTTCTTTCATTTGTTTTTGTTTTGGGGTTTTGGTTCTTTTCAGCCATGGTGAAAAGAGGAAGCAGCAGATATGAGGCATGAATAATATATCCAAAGTCTAGACATACAAATAACCTACCCATTTACTTAAACAGTTAAGTTTGTAATCTTGTCAAAAGGCAAGTCAATGTGGAGTGAGTTGCTAGATTTAAAAAGCCTTAAACTATTAAAATTACATCTTTTAAAGAGGTTTGAATTATTAGAGATCGAGTGATATGCTAAAGAAGAAACAATGGCACATAATATGGCAACTCAGCTTGCATTCTAGCCCCTTAGAATAAATGCATGCTCAGCAGTAGATGTTCTAGAATGGCTTCTCTGGACACAAGCCTGCTATTTCAAGTCCCTGAACTCTGGGCACTGTAAAGTCCTGGTGTTACAAATGTATCATAGTGAGGGGTGCCTGGGTGGGTCAATCAGTTAAATGTGACTTTGGCTCGGGTCCCAATCTCCTGATTTGTGAGTTCAAGCCCCACATCATGAGTTCAAGCCCCACATCGGGCTTTCTGCTGTCGCCATGGAGCCTGCTTCAGATCCTCAGTCTCCCTCTCTCTCTACCCCTCCCCTTTCTTGTTCTTTTTCACTCTCTCTCAAAAATAAATAAACATTAAAAGAAAGAAACAAATGCATCATAGAGGGACTAACTTGAAGACTCCTGTCAATTACACAACTTTTTCAGGGAAATTTATTCCCTATATTTTAGTAATATTTTTTGTCTTTTTGTAATAAACATTAGGGGCCCCTGGGTGGCTCTGTGGGTTAAGTGTCTGACATTGACTCTTATCATGATCTCATGGGTTCATGAGGTTGAGCCTCACATCAGGCTCTGTGCAGACAGCTTAGAGCCTGGAGCCTGCTTTGGATTCTGTGTCTCCCTCTCTCTCTGCCCCTTCCCAACACATGCTCTGTCCCTCTCTCAAATATAAATATACATTTAAAAATTTATAATAAGTAGTGACTGCAGAAAATTGAAGAAAATTAAAACCACTCACATTCTTCTCACAGTAAAAAATCTTGGTGAGCACATATAAATCCTTTTCTATACACACAGACACATATACATATTTTTTACAAAATTGAGAATAGTTAGGGGAATTGTATTATAATACGTATTTTTTATTGACACAGCTTGAGAGTTTTTCTATGACATTAAATATTTTTAAGATTTTGTATATTTTCATAAACCCATCAACAAATATTTGTCAGATGGTGAAAAGAACTAATTAGAATATATACCAAATAAGGAGGAGGATAGAGAAAGAGTAGGACATCACTGATCATGTGACATTTGGGAAGCTATGGGAAGCACAGCACTGCAGCCCTGAGCAAGAGTGTCTAGCACGTTCAGAAACTGCTGGGAGGTCGACGCGGCATTGAAACAAAGTGAACCATGGAGAGCATCAGGAAGTGAGTGGGAGTAGAAAATGAAAGATGTCAGATGTTGGAGACAGAGATGCTAAATAGGAGGGCAGACCGTGTCTAGTCTTTTGGTCTTTGGAAGGACTTTAGCTTTTATTCTGAGAGAAACAGGAAGTCAAAGAAAGCTTTTAAGCAAAAAGTAATATGAGTAGGTTTCTATTTTATTTATCTACTCTATTTATTTATTTAGAGCTGATGCTAGCAGGGGAGGGACAAAAAAAGAGGGAGAGAAAGAGTCTTAAGAGAGCTCCATGCCAAGCATGATACTCAATGCGAGGTGCTCAATCTCACAACCTTGAGATCATGACCTGAGCTGAAATCAAAAGTTGGACACTTAACCCACTAAACCATCCCCCCCCACAATAGATTTCTTCTTTAAACAAATCAGTTTTTCTTCTCTACGTTTAGTATAGAGTGGCAGTTGAGAGAACAGACATAAAATGTGGAGTAATCTATAGAATAATCCAGGTAAAAGTGAATGGTGGCCTAAACCAAAAGGATAGCTGTGGGGATAGTGAGAAACAATCAGGCTCTGGATATATTTTGAAGGTAGAGCCAATACATTTGACAGTATATTAGATGCAGAGGGAAGAGGCAAGGATGACTCCAAAACATTTTATCTGAAAACTGACCATGGGGGAGCCTGGGTGGCTCAGTTGGTTAAGCGTCTGACTTTGGCTCAGGTCATGATCTCACGGTTTGTGGGTTTGAGCCCCGCATTGGGCTCTGTGCTGACAGCTCAGAGCCTGGAGCCTGTTTCTAATTCTGTGTCTCCCTCTTTCTCTGACCCTCACCTGCTCATGCTGTCTCTATCTCTCTCTCAAAAATAAATAAAACATTAAAAAAAAATTTAAAAATGAAAGCTGACCATGAAAAAAGTCAAAAGTGAACTAACCTTTCATATAAAGGGCCATATAGTAGGTATTTTAGGCTTGCAAGCATATAAACTCCATCATAACTACTCAACTTTGATGTTACTGCACGAAAACAGCCAGACAATAAATAAACCAACAAATGTGGCTGTTTTCCAACAAAACTTTATTTACAAAAACAGACTGGCTAAATTGAGACATAGACCACAGTTTGCTGACCCTTTAATCTAAGTTGTCAGGTTTATGGACATAGAGTATTTCCTTACTGTCCAGAAAGACAGAAATCACTTGGGGTTTTAGCCACCTGCACTATCATGCACTTGAGCCCTACTTCTTTAATGGTCATTAATTCTCCCTTCCCAATCAGTCTGCTGCTATTCACCCCTCAGTCTTGATGTAGGGGTGTATATGTGTGTGCGCGCGTGTGTGTGTGTGTGCCCTCAGAGTTTTTAAACTGTCAATGAGATAGACAATAATCAACTTCTTCAACTTGGCTGAGACTGAAACCTTGATAAATTTTTTATATTGCTATCTTGCATTCTTTGGATAAATCTCACTTGGTTATGGTATATTTTCCTTTTTTTGTTTCTTTACATATCACTGGATTTAGTTAATATTTTATTAAAGACTATTACATTAGTGTCCATGAAGGATATGGCTATGTTGTTTTCTTTTTCTGTAATGTCTTTATATCTTCTGGTTTTGCATTAAAGTAATATTGGTCTCACAAGATGAGTTAGGAAGCATGCTCTCCTCATTAATTTTCTGAAAGAGTTTGTATAATTTCTGCCTTAAGTGTTTGATACCAATTACCTGTGAAGCCATTTGGCCTTGGAGGTGTTTTCTAAAATATATAGTCAATCAATTCATTCTTGAGCCAATTTTGTTAACCTGTTATTATCAAAATACTTGGCTATTTTTATCTGTTTTTAAATGTACTGCATAAAATGTCTAATAATATTCTTTGTTATTCTTTTAATGTATGTAGACTCCATAGCTATGTCTTTTATGCCTGACATTGCATTATAGGTCTTCTGTTTTTTTCTTGCTCAATCTAACTAGATGTTAATCAATAAAATTGATATTTTCAAAAACCTAGGTCTAGGTTTCATTGATTTCTCCCACTTTTGACTGATTATCATACTTACCTTCATTTTTTTTCTTTTACTTATATTTCTTAATGTTTATTTATATTTTTGAGAGAGAGAGATGGAAAATGAGTGGGGGGAGGGCAGAGAGAGGGAGACACAGAATCTGAACCAGGCTTCAGGTTGTGAGCTGTCAACAGAGCCCAACATGGGACCTGAACCCATGACATGAGCTGAAGTTCGACACCTAACCAACTGAGCCATCCAGAAACACTTCTTTCACTTATTTTGAATCTAACCTGTTCTTTTTTTTCTAGCTTCTTAAGTTGGAAACTTAGATTATTGATTTTGGACCCTTCTGATTTTTTCATAAAAGCATTTAAAACAATAGATTTCTAGCTAAGCTGCTTTTGGTATTTTCCAAAGACTTTCAGATGTTTCTGTTTTCTTTTTCTTTACTTGAAAGATTCCAATTTCAATTCTTTGGTGTACTGGCTGTTTAAAACTCTGTGACTAAATTTTTAAATATTTTTGTATTTTCCACATATTCTTCTGTTAATGACATTTACTTTCATTTACTAAGCTAAGAGAATATGCTCTGTGTTATTTCAATAATTTTAAGTTTACTGAAACTTGTTTTATGGCCAGAAATATAGTTTATCCTAGTAAATATTTCAAGTATTTTTTTTATCAAAAAAAATAATATTCTATATTTTGGGGTGGAGTCCTTCATAAATGCAATTAGTTCAAGTCAGATGATAGTGCTATGCAAGTATGTTACATCTTTATTGATTTTCTGTTTGCTTATAATATTAATTATAGAGAAAAAAGTTTTGCAGTCTTCAACTGTAATTCTGAAATTGACTGATTCTTATTTTAGTTCTATCAGTTTTTCCTTCATAAATTTTTATGTTCAGTTATTGAGAACATAAACATCTGGTTGTTATGTATTATTAACTTTCATTATTATGCAATACTCCCCTTTATTCTTGATAAAATTATTCACACTTCTTTGATAATAATATAGCCCCTCCAACTTTATTATGATTAGTGTTTGTATGGAATATTGTTTTCTATCATTTTTCTTGTAACTTACATTTTTATATTGAAAGTGGCTGTCTCAGCAGACAGCATTGTAATTAAGTCTTGACTTTCATTAATCCAGTCTGATTACCTCTGCCTCTCTTTGAAATATGTAGTCCATATTCATTTACTATAGCTACTGAATATAAAGTAAGACCAGTCAGCATTTCCTTTCTTTTTTTTTTTTTTAAGCTATATTCAATTGGGAAATGCAGGCTTAGTTTGGTTAGAAATATGATTTTTATCCATAGCCTCAAAGTTGAAGCTTTTTTAGGAAATGTGATGAATTGAGAATGGGGCAAAATACTGAGGGCATATATAAGAAATATATAAGGAAGGAAGAAAAGTACAAGCAAGCCTAATGGTAATGAAAGACTTGTACGAACAATGGATTATAGGACCTGATGATGTGAATATATTGTTGGAGTCCAACTCCTTGAGGGAATAAACTTCAAAGTGAAAAATAATTGTACAAAGTTTTAGAAAAAGTATACTGGTAATGAAGTTTCCTCATTGGAAGTTCAAATACATTCAAAGAATGCAATTTTCTGTATTTTGTAAATATTAAAATTTTAAAATAAAACATCACTTTAATAATGTAATATATGAATCATTATTCCTATAACAATTTTTAAATGCTTCTATTTTTTATTTGTTTTTAATGTTTACTTATTTTTAAGAGAGAGAGACAGAGCATGGATAGGAGAGGGGCAAAGAGAGAGGGAGACACAAAATAGAAAGCAGGCCCCAGCCTCTGAGCTGTCAGCACAGAGTCCAATGCAGGTTCAAATTCAGGAGCTGTGAGATCATGACCTGAGTCAAATTCAGATATTTAACCAACTGAGCCACCAAGGTGCCCCAGAAATTACTTTAAATGATTTATTAGGCTTTTTTATTTCCTTTCCTTTCCTTTCCTTTCCTTTCCTTTCCTTTCCTTTCCTTTCCTTTTCCCCTTCCCTTCCCTTCCCTTCCCTTCCCTTCCCTTTTTTCTTTTTCTTTTTCTTTTTCTTTTTCTTTTTCTAAGTCAGAGAACTGGTAGGAAGGAGCCAAAGTGTTGTTACCTGGTCATCTGAGTCAATCATCAGTATTTAGTATTCTCCATTTGGCATCCTGGAAAGCTTTATATACCAAAGAGCAATGTACCAAAATAAGATCTTGGTTGGATAGTTAATAGGCAATATAATGGCCCTCCAAACTGTCCATGTCCTAATCTCTAGAGATGGGAATATGTTATTCTATATGGCAGAAAAGAATCTGCAGGAGAGATTAAGTTAAGGATGTTGAGATATGGAGATTATTATCCTGGATTATCTGATGGGGTCAATGTAATCACAGGTGTCTTTTAAATTTTTTTTTATTTTTTAAATTTATTTTTGAGAGAGAGAGAGATTGAGAGAGAGAGAGAGAGAGTAGGTAAGAGCAGAGAGAGAGGGAGACACAGAATCTGAAGCAGGATCCAGGCACTGAGCTGCCAGCACAGAGCCTGACTCCAGGCTTGAACCTATGGATTACAAGATGATGACCTGAGCCAAAGTCAGAAGCCCAAACAACTGAGCCACGCAGGTGCTCCAACACAGGTGTCCTTTTAAAAGGGAGGCAAGAGTTTCAGATCAAAGGAAGTAATGGAAGATGTTATGCTGCTGGCACTCAAGTTGAAGAAACGGGCCAGGAGCCAAAGTAAGTGGCCAACCCATAGAAACTGACAAAGGCAAAGAAACAGCTTCTTCCATAGAGGCTCCAGAAGGAACTCAGCTCCATTAATACCTTCATTTTGGCCAAATAAAACCCATTTTCAGAATTCTGACTTCCAGAACTATAAGATGATAAATCTCTGGTGTTTTAATCCTCCACATGTGTAGTAATTTGGTATAGCACCTATAAGAAATTACACAGGTAGTAAAACAGGAGAAAGGGCAATTGTGGAAGTAGAAACAGAAAAGGATAACCAACATGAAGCTCACCACCAACTCATTCTCAAGCTAATCTCTTTCAAGAAAGGGGAATTCTGAATCCAGGGAATTTGGAAAGTGAATTCCTTAAATTATCCAAGAATTCCTTAGGGAAGTCTTTTGTGTTTCAAAGCACTGGCACTCTAATTTGAAAACTACTGTTGGTAGGAGTTGACTATGGCAACATGTTGCTGACATGCTGAAGTACTGTAGCAGAAAAGATCACTGTAGGAGACGTCAAGGAATTGAGAAGCTGGAATGATCATCTAAATGTACAATGAGTTAAAAAGAAATATAAAGGTAATATATTCAGGAGAATAACTGAAAGCCAAGAGGTAAGACCACAAGGAATGAGAGTTGGTGACAAGGGAGTTTATCAATGACTACAACAAGAATGAGAGTCGGTGATGGGCACCTGGGTGGCTCAGTCGGCTAAGTGTCCATCCGATTCTTGCTTTCTTGAGCCCCACATCAGGCTCCACAATAATGTGAAGGCTGCTTAACTCTCTCTCTCTCTCTCCCTCTGTCCCTCTCCCATTCACATTCACTCTGTCAAACAAATAAATAAATAAAGTAAAAAAGAATGAGAAGGTGATATCCACTGAATAGATGATGCATTTTAATTTATTATTGATTACATAAAATGGTTTCTGATTCATTTGCAATTATTTCTAATATTAAAGTTACTATACTTACACATTCATCTTGCATGTTTCTTATTTCCTCATAAGGAAAATTCCCAGAAAGTGAATTACTCTGTCAAAGTCTCCACACATGTTTAAGACTTTTATTACTTACAAACTGTCCTTCAGAAATGTTTATAAATTTGCACTTATACAAGCATTGTGTGAGGGCCTGAGGTTTCCTAACACCCCAGAAATAATAAATTTAAAACATTTGCTAATTGTGTGGCAAAATTTATCTTCCTCCTAATGTGATTTGCAGTTTTGTTACTAATTATACATATACAATATATAATATAAATTATATATATATTTTTACCCTCCATTGGGGTCTATTTTGTAAACTTTGTCACTATATACTTTAATTAACACTACAAATGCATTATATTGGCAGTATCCTTTTTATTTTTAATTGAATGATAATAACTCATATTCTATTATATTTAGTTTTCAAGGTCTTTGAAACTCAAAACCATCTGTTGCAGTTGGAAAAAAAGAGTATATTACCCTACTTATGGATGAACAACCTGTGACTTAGGAAAAGAAGTTTTGTTCAAGTTTAATCAACTCATAAGTGAAGACCCAAGACCAGATTCTAGATGTTCTAAATCTCAGTCCAGTGTTTATTCTACATTCTACATTCTGGTACATTATGAATGTTAGACATGGAACAAATATTTATCTATAATTCTTGGTTTTCCAGGTCTGGCTCCTTATAAAAACATTTCACTCAGGACAAAATTATAACCTATGTCAATACATTCTATTCTATGTTTCTCTTATCCATCTCAAGGGAAGAGAAATGATGGAAAATATATAAAAGGAATAATGAAGAAGGTAAAAGACATTTTGCACTCAGTCTAGTAAACTTCACCAATTGAGTCAAATGCTTTTTTCTGTCAGGAGAAGATTTACATTTGTAAAATAACAAAAGGTTTACTTTTCAAGATAGGCCATGAATAGCAGAAACTTCTGAGTAAACAGCCATGAATTACAAAGGAATCCATACAAAGAAGTAGTAGTGGTTGGAAGAAATCTCTCCCAAAATACTGTTGCCTGAGAAAACAAGACTGTGGTATTTGATGTTGTAGATAGGAACTCATGGCTTCTATCAAAACTGTGCCAAATTATCCAATCAGAAAAGGAACTGTTATGTAGTAAGGTAAGCCCTGAATACTATTTATTCTATGTCACAGGCCCCTTTTTAAAGTTTAGATCACTGCATATAAATAAATATTCTCTCCCCACCCCAAATTTTGTTCTAAAATATTTTAACAATTTTCTAAGTCCTTCTAAGACCTAAACCACTAGAGCTGACTAAACTGCATCCTTGAAAAGTGACAACCATCCCTTAGGCCCAAGCTGCTCTGTGTCTCCATGGGTGAGTCATGCCTCATTGCTATAGAACATCTGTCTCTGAGGGTGCAACTAGATTGTTCCTGGCTGGTGGCTTTCTGATTTTATGGATTATTTTATCCCTTGCGTATATGGTTCTCTCCACTGGAAGCAAGTGTTGAGGGGTGGTACCTATCTCTTTTCTGGTCATTTGTCTGAATCGTATGACAGGAATCCAGGAAACCTTTGACTCAGGCTTCCTAACAATCAGGTCACAAGGTTTATAGTCTTAACAATATGGTTGAGAAAGAAAGTTGTCCTAGGTTCTATGTCCACAGATACTACTGTATTTGGCTGATAAAAAATCTCCAAATCTCTTGTGTTGACTGTATCTTTCTTTTTGTGTGTTTGTAGAAGTAATTAATTATAAGACACTCCCCCATCTTTTCTTAAAACCTCTGCTTCTCTTTGTAGGGAAAAGACAAAATCTTATTCTTTTACCCTTTTAAGTTCTCACCTGGGACACCTATAACAAAAGACAGATTAACAAGAGAAAAACATACAAACTTATTTAACATAAATTTTATGTGACACGGGCCTTCAGAAGGAAATGAAGACCAGAAGAAACAGTTAAATCTGAATGATCTCACAGTAGGTTTGATGAAGGGTGAAAAGTAATGAGATGATAATGGTAACACATAGGGTATGAGTTAATCATGGCAAACTGCAAGAAACTTAGCAAGACACATTTATTCAGACTCCTCTCTGAAAATGTCCCTTCGTTTTCAGAAATAAGGATGCTCCCTTCTTCTAGATATACAAAAGTCATCTCTCATATCAGAATTTTATGAACTGCTTTCAGGGGGAGGCCACAAAAGCCTTCCTACTGCACATACTGTTTCTCAAATTCCTTCATCTTAAAATAGTCAATATGCCAACGTGTCATATTTTGGGGTAGAGTGTCCTGAACACCATCACTTAATATACTCTCATTATAATCACAAGTCTGTATTTGACTAAGTGGCATTCCTTTATTTAAGATAATCCAAATTTTCTGTGACCCACAGTTAGTAATTGAACCTTTAACATAATCCTTCACTTATGGAGGGAATTTGAGCTCAAGAAAGACAAAATCTCAAATGCCTATTGAGCTGCTTTCTTTGATTTCTACACTGAATCCTCTCTATATCAACATGAGTATCATTCATCTTTTTTCTTTTCTTTTAACAAGATTCCCTGTTCAATTTAACAATGAAAATGTAGGAAAAAAACAAACATGCATTCCTTCTCCTTCCTTTGACATTTGCTGAGGATAAAGGTTCTTAGGCAGAAAATGTGAAATTATTTCACAGCTTCCTTACCCCTAGGAGTTTAAAGGGACACTTAACCCATTGTTCCTTTTCCACTTTCACAAAATCTCATATCCTTTCTAGTAGCTGAGCCCACCCTTAACAAAAAAGAGATTTCTCTTCAATACCCAGTAAAAACTTGCTCACCTCTTCAACCCCATGGTAAGTTTCACAACATAGTTAAATAATTTCACAAATTTATGTTAGACAGGTAAAAAAATGCAAAGAAATTTAGAATACTGTTATATTTTTATACCCTAGCCAAATTTCTATCAATTTAATCAAGTCTTGGTTACCATATCAGAGAGAAAGAAAAAAAAAAAAAGACTAGTTAAAGTAGATAGAAACCTAATGAACATCATACCAGAGGACTTGTATATAATAAATAGTTTCAAAAGAAAATTAGTATAGACCATTCCTGATGTCATCCTTATTAACGCATCCTTATAAATATGCAAACTATAGGTAAAAAAATTTTTGAATCAACGAGTACTTAAAAAAAAAAGTCTTGCTAATACCTTCAAATAATATTCTGGTACGCATATGGATTAGAAACAGAAATAAGAAAATGACTGGGAGATTTGAGATTGGCAAGTGGCTCATCTGGAAAAATTACCACAAAAAGCTAAGCATTATCAAGACTCTTACAGAAGAACAAAAGAAGAGGAAAAATATCTCACAGCATTACAAATCAAACTGAGTGAAGATGACTAAGATCATTGGAAACAACAAATTTCTTTTTCAAAATCAGTCCTCCTTTCTCTATAAATGTTAATACTTAACAAGAAACTTATGAAAGAAACCAGAAAGAATTTGGGCATTGAAAAAAGAAAGCTCTATGATGGCTTAAAAAAGATTAAAAGAGCTGACCACATGTCCCACGTGGGACCCCAGGATAGGTTCCTCCAGGGTACACATTCACAAATAGCTTTTTCCAGTGATGATGTGAGCCACCCAAAATGAGCTTAGCATAAAGTTTAAGGTAAACCTCGACACCTCTATGAAATGCAAACTCCATTCTTTTCATATAAAACCCTTCCACTTTACCTCAGTTGGTCCCCCAGAGTAAATTAGAGCATAACTGTCATTGGGAATGTCTACCACCTCACTGAATTTGCCTGATTCTCTCTCTGAACCTTTATCTATCCCAATTAGACTCTTAATTGAAGAACTAAAAAGCATGCTATTCTTCTACACAACTCTACTCTGGTTAAATTACTGGGTAGAGATTTTTTTTCTAGAATTGCAAAATTCAACTCAGAAAGAATTTGCTTTAAAGTGTCTAATGAATTCAGTAAAGCTAGACTATAATTGCACTATAAAGTTAGGTTATAATTTCTGTACCTTTACATTCTCTTTCTCTTAAGAACCCATAGATAGACAAGTTCCTTCTAGCCTGTAAACAAACAGTTCAATAGATATATGTTGTATATTCTAAACAAAAACAATTAAAAATGCAGATAAAGACCCATAAACCCATTCCACAAACTTTCCTAATATCTGCTAAAACCAGAACCTATGACATGCATGAAACCAAAAATTAATTCTCTGACATATGCTGTGCTCTAATGTATTTCCTGTTTTCCTGAGTTAGGAAATATAATTATTAGTATAAATACAGATTCTCAGCACAATGGATCTAAGCTTGCCTTCCAAGAGAAAGCCCAATAAATGCTTTTCATGATTTTTAACCTAGTGATTGGGCCTATTAGAAAACATATTGGCATATATTTACGTAGCTTTGAGGTATGAGTTTACTACTTTTAATTACTCTTATTGCTGTTAAACTTCAAGGAAATAGGCCCAATGCAAATAAGATAAAATCTCTTCCCAATGGATCTCTACTCATTAGGGATGGCACTGGAAGCTAACTAAAAAGCCTCAAGAAGAATATGGTCCATGAGAGGAGATAGTTACAGTACTTACCACAGGGGTACCATTTAACCCATAATTTCCAGTCCTGGGTATATATTCAAGAGAAAAAAAAAAAAACACATCCAAACAAAAACGTATAATGAACAGCAAGCAGCATTATTCATAATAGCAAAAAGGTGAAAATAATGCAAATGTCCATGAGCTAATAAATGGATACATAGAAGGTGATATGCCCATACAATGGAATGTTATTTGGCCACAAAAAGCAATGAAATACTGACACATGTTACAACATAAATGAAATTTGAAAACATGGTAAGTGGAAAAAAAAGCCAAATACAAAAGACTATGTATTATAGGAGTCCATTTATGTGAAATACCCAGAATAGAAAAATTTATTGAGAAAGAAAATAAATTAGTGGTGACCTAAAACTGGAGTGGATGGAGGATTTAGGAGGGGATGACTAAGGGGTAGAAGGCTTCTTTTTAGTGGTGATGAAAGTGGATCCTAAAATTGTGGTGACAGTTCAACTATTTGATGAATGTACTAAAACTTATCGAGTTGTATCCTTTAAATAGGTAAACTGTATAACTGATGCATGAACTATATCTCAGTAAAGCTGTTACTGAAAAAATAATGCACAGTGCTAGAAATACTTCTGGTCTCTCAAGGAGGAACCCATGATGTTCACAGAGAGAAAGGTTGTCCTCATATCCCTGCCAGTCGACCACTGTCCCTAGAAAAGTCAACTAATCACTGATCAGATAACTACAGGGCAACCAAGAATCACCTAGGATCCTTGTCTTTGGTTTACAAGTTAGTTTGCTGAGCAGAAAGGTGGGCCAGTTAGAGAATAACAAAGCTAAATATAAGGTTTGCACATGTCCAATATCCATGCTTGTGCACTAGAGCTACAAGTGGGAAAATCACATGCCTCAAACCAATTATGAAATCAAATTAACAATACTGAATGAGAAAATCACAAAGCAAACTTATTTAGTCAAATCTTCACCTCAAAGGAATGGCTGACCGAAAAAAGGGATTTAAAGGAAAAAAAAAAGTCTCTAATTTTGCACTGTATTTCCACAGCCTGCTTGGAAAAGCTTTACATTTCTCAGTCAAAGAGACTGTCTTCCAAGATGGGATGTGAGTGAAGGGCTTTCTTAATACCATCTACAAACTACAAAAATATCTAAAGGAGCAGATGCTTTTATAATTGGATGACAGGGGAATCTCAAAAATGGTGAGATTATTTGCGATTATTTTATCTGCCATAGGCCCACTTAGGCTATGCACATAGCAAGTGTTTAATACGTGTTAGCTGAACTGGAAGGAGATTTTGAAATCATTTAAAAATAAGGAGATCTGTAAATTTTGTTTATCAAAACCTATTGTCAAACCTGAACAAACATTTTATAAATTGGAGTTGGGATTCAATTATTTGAGCTAGAAATATCATGCATTATCCCTTTAAATGGGCTCCTGACTTATAAAATCCTGGCCTCTTGCATGTAAGTAAAGCCCCTTTATTTTTCCCCAAAAATGTGTAGGAGTTTGTTTTAAGTAAGGGCAAAACAGCCACTTCTCACTGCACTTTAAAATACAATATAGGGAGAGGGCAAGATGGCGGAGAAGTAAGGAGCTCCGTACTTGCACTCGCGCCCATACATCACACAGAAAAGATCCGAAGACATTGGAAAC